>NW_028155494.1:0-1000 GCF_963514095.1 Eutrigla gurnardus
AACAGATAATAAACAGAAAGCTGAATTGTTAAAAATTAAATATGATGGGTTTTTGTGTGCATTGTAGAGAGAATATATTTGACAAATTAAATGCAGAAATAATCAATGAATTAATTGGTAAAACTACTCCAGACATACTGAACACAACATACTGAAAAAAATACAAAAGAATCTAAATTTCTACTTGACCTCAAAACCTTCCAAAAAAACAACAATAAATAATAATAATAATAATAATAATAAAGAATAATAATAATAATAATAATAATAATAATAATAATAATAATAATAATAATAATAATAATAATAATAAATGATTAAAGGCTTGGCTGCCACCTCGTCCCCGTTGCCGTGACGACGCCTCCACAGGTCCCTCTCTCTTAAATTAATCCGACATCAAACAAATCGGCGTGAATCAATTTCTCAAATAAATGACAAACAACTGTGCTTAAGTGGCTCTCCGTGTAATCGCAAAAACTCTACTTAACCTTCGACCCTAATAAATATTTATTTGACATGGGGGGTTCAGGCCGCTGCCCCCCCCGCTGCACTCTTCATGAAGAAGCTATTATATTAGCGGCCGCACAATTAATCCATTTGTCTCCTTACATGACAGCCTCAAAATATTCATCATGGCCGCCGCCGCCGCCGCGCTGACAGCCGTGCTTATCTTCCCGCCGTTCTTCCCCCCGTGTCGAACGTATGTTTGTCACGTCCCCTCTTATTGATTAGCTGCCAGATTCACTTGAAATAATTAAAAGTATATTTTACATATTTATAAACCCGGGCTGCCACGGCGGCTACTTAATTGTCCATTAGTAAAATGCTAGTCTATCAGGGAGGGAGGGGGGGGGGGGAGTAATCACCATAATTGTAGACAGAAAGACAATAACCTCGCCATAAAAGCCGGCGTTTTATGACTCTGTTCTGGCGATGCTATCTCTTATCACAAGCCCTGTGTGTGTGTGTGTGTGTGTGTGTGTGTGTGTGTGTGTGTGTG
>NW_028155493.1:0-2000 GCF_963514095.1 Eutrigla gurnardus
TCACTTATCTGGCTGCATTGTTCTCCGTTCATCCCCGCTGAATCACACGGCTTTGCCCAGCTTTAGGTAAAACCTCCACCCAATATAAGCACACGGACCTCACAAAAACATAACACCCATGCAGGACCCTTAACCTCAATGATGAATACAACTAAATAAATGTTTTAGAGTCATATAATGGAGGGGAAAAGCATGTTTGGATTCTGCAGCAGCACGGCTGCCTTTAAGACCTGGAGTTTGAGGGTTTTCTTGGGGGTCTGGCAGGAGGATCACATATGGAGCAGCAGCCAGACTGCAGCTGTGGGGTATTTCCACTGTCCATAAGCACCTACCTATTAATGGGCTTAAAGAAACTCATAATAACTCAAATCTGCCAAAACCGTCGCTGCACGTTATCCGCGATGATATCTAATAAAAAACCCGGAGGCGAGCAGATAAATCCTCCGTTATATTTCCTTCCGTATGCAGCTGTGCAGTAGATGGTAGTCACAATCTAACACCTTCTTTCTAGGAAATAGACAAATAATACGTCCATTCATGCGACGCACTGTCACGTATTCCCACGTTAAACGGTCTTGAAGGAGGCGAGCGGAGGATTACGGTAATTGAAAGTCCATACTTGGACGGAAATAGCCGTTCTCACACGGGGGGCCAGACCCACTGGTGCCTTCTGCCGTCTGTTGGCGAGAACTAAATATAATTTTCTGCATTCTGAGCGGCATTCCACTTCCGACGCATTACGCTGCCAGGAGTCAACGCCGCGGGAGAATAAATAGCGTCCTCGGGAGAGTCAAAAGAGATGGATGTACACGCCGTGCTGAATAAATATTTGTATCAAAGTTAAACACTTTGGCAGAGCGAAAAGGACCGTAATTTCTAAATATCTTAACAGTGAGCCAGAATTATGTCACTCTCACCACCTGTTCCCCCCCCCCCTCCCTCCCTCTCTGAAAAATAAAGCGTCACCGGCCTTAAGTAGTTTCCGGCACGCATCCAAACTGTGAACTTCTGAACCGGAGTGCTTACTTTCTCATTTGTGCAGGAGCAGAGGGAGGCGGCGGCGTGTAGCAACAGCCACTCTAATTAAGGGATGTGCTGCGCTGTGCCTGTCACTCAACGCCGTCGCCGCCTCCCATTGGCCGGTAATATTGCTGTTCCGTGTCACCTGAAAGACTAACGAGTGACTAAACAGCGGTAGCAGAGAAATGTTAAATATTGTTCCAGTAAGTCCAGCTGACACCTGACACACATATGAGGTCATAACGTAGACAACGTTTCCTTATTTGGCGTAATTAGAAGCCTTTTTTCTTATACAAATACGTGTGAAATGACACGTTGCTTACTTATTATCTATCAAAATTAGAAAACGCCGTCAGGCGTCGTGTATTAATAACCCGTGTATACGTTTTGACGTAATCCTTGGAAAGAAAACAGAGAAATGTTCTGCCGTCCGTCTTCATGGCAGGGGTAACCACGGGCAACCGCGGTATTTCTTTCTAAAATAGCTGTGCAAAGCATCGGCGGGACCACACACACAGCTGTCTACGGCGGCGGTGGCGTTGGTGGTGCTTACATCATCGGAGTTTATGCCAATTAGCCTTTCTGCCTGAATGAACGAGTGACGGCCGTAAAAATAGACGGAGGAACGGCGTGTGGAGGATTTGGTGGCATCTGATGGCGTGGTTGCAGATTGCAAGCAACTTATTCCTCTCTTTATCAAGACTGCGGTAACCACGGTAACCACGATAACCACGGTAACGAAATGAGACCTCTTTTTGCACTCTGCAGCTCACATTAAACCACAAGCGTCACAAGCATTTCGGAGAGCTACGGTGGCCTAAAGGTGACATAAATACTTGTTTGGTTTGTCCGCTCTGGTTACCATAGAAACAGGAAATTATACAAAATGCTGATAGACTGGTTACCTGTCTGTCTCTACATGTCAGCCCTGTGATAGACTGGTTACCTGTCTGTCTCTACATGTCTCCCTGTGATAGACT
>NW_028155492.1:0-18328 GCF_963514095.1 Eutrigla gurnardus
CCAACAGGAGGTAGCTACTGCTAGGGCTCCAGTGCCACCACTCACGGTTGCCCCCCCCCCCAGCCGGCGAGTTCGACAGTGCGTGCGCGTATAGCCCCATTCACATACGTCGCTACTCGCCCGTCACTCGCTTTCTCGCTGAATTCTACTCGCTGGCAAAAAAAATTCACTGCCGCCGGCGGCGACTTCAAGCGACAACTCTCTGTGGAACTCTCTGTTGACGTCAACTGTCGATCATCTCTATTCTACATTGTGATTGGTACTCACTTCACTCGCATCGCAGAAAGTTAAAATGATTCTATCTCCGATCGACCACATCACATCGCCTGTCCTGACCACATTCCACTAGAACACATTAACATTAATTGACAGCTGTCTCTCAGAGATAGGCGAGTGACGACGTATGTGAACGAGGCTTTAGTCAAAACCAAAACACCAAGGAAGGCTGAGGAATAGTCACCCACTAATATTATTATTATTATTATTAATAATAATAATAAACGAATTGTGTTTTAGTCATTTTTGTTCTCATCTTTTCTTGAATGCTTAAACTCCTCAACCCCATTTAGTATGTCAACATTTGTATCAGTACCAGCAGTTTGTAAGAAATTGGTCAGTAATTGATATGTCATATTTTGTTTCTCAGAATTCACCAAATTGATGCATTAAAATGAAATTATTCAAAATTTTCTCCCGGGGGGGCATGCCCCCGGACCCCCCTAGAGGATCGCAATCCCCCCACCATAGTCTCCAAAGATCCTGTGGGAAACACTACAAACCCATTTGTAATTGGGACAAATATACTTAAAGTTAGAGACAATTAAGGACCATGAGTCCTAACAAGAACACTTGCACACACTTTAATGTGTATTTTGTACACGTTCAAGACCCATTTTTATGCATTTTCTGAGTCGGTCAACTTTATCTTAGGCACAAACTATATATCTGGGCTGGTAAACCCAAACCTGCCGCAGTGGCTGGTGGCCAAAGAATATATATATATATATATATATATATATACACACACCTGCTTCACAGGTGGAAATCTCAACCACCCCAATGTTCAACTCAAAGTTACGCCCTTGGTGATGCTAATTTCTGAGGTATTATACGTTAGCATTAAGCTAGCGGACTTTATGCTTAGTGATACTGGCTGTGTGTGTTTTGAATGTTGTTTCAAACTATAATGTGGGTTTACTCTCAAAGTGCACCAGATTAATTCATTTAGATTGCAAATGTTCAGAATTTTCTTCTCCCCAATGCATAAAAAAATTTCAGGCACAGGATTTTTTCCTGCTTCAAGCCCTGGGTATGTTTTGTCGCTCCCTGCAGGTTCAGTTGTATGAAGACTTTGCAAAGTCTCGAGCCAAGGCCAGCGTGGAGGACAGCATCTCCAATACGTCTGCAGTCGAGGAGGAGAAGCCCAAACTGAAGGCCACGGGCCACGTCTTCCAGGTACACCGCATTTATTTTGTGGATATATTTCAGCTTCCATTCTTCAGGCACTAAACAGACACTATGTTGATGAACAGTTTTAGTGAAGGTGATTTAGTTTCACCAATGGATGCATTAATAGTTGAAACTTCCCGTCCTCCTCACCCTCGTGCCCTGCTGATGCATCTCATTGTTAACCTCCGTCGGTTCAGGCGCTGCAGTACCTGCGGAAGCTGTGCAACCACCCGAGTCTGGTGTTGACGCCGCAGCATCCCGAGTACAAGCGCGTCACCGAGCAGCTCGCGGGTCAGAACTCCAGCCTGCGGGACCTGCAGCACGCGCCCAAACTCTCCGCCCTCAAACAGGTAACGTGCTTTGGAACGGGGCTCCCTGGGTTTAATTTAACTTATATGCTAATAATATATTGCTCTTGATCAAAAGATGCATTCTGGTTTTTGGGAATTTTATTATTAATCCTTGATGAGCCGCCTCAAAACATTTTGCAAGCTTGCATTTGAACACATGATGTTATTTCACTTCACCACTAATGTTTCCAGAATAGAGCTAGAAGGCTTGTTGTATTAAATTAGATTTAATACAATTATGGCCATCCTCTGATGTGTTTTCTGTTCTCAGCTGCTGTTGGACTGCGGTCTGGGAGCCGGTGGAGGATCCGAGGGGGGAACTGAAGCCGTGGTGGCCCAGCATCGCGTGCTCATCTTCTGTCAGCTCAAGAGCATGCTGGACATCGTGGAACACGACCTGCTGAAACCCAAACTGCCCTCCGTCACCTACCTGAGGCTGGACGGCAGCGTGCAGGCCGGCCTGCGCCACTCCATCGTCTCCAGGTCGGCGGCTTCATTTATTATCTAGTCGCCGTGGCTCTGAACTCCACCTGCTGCCGGCTCCCAATTCTTCTGCCTGACTTTGTTTTCTCTGGATCTCAGGTTTAACAACGACCCGTCCATTGACGTGCTGCTGCTGACCACCCACGTCGGGGGTCTCGGTCTGAACCTGACGGGTGCAGACACCGTGGTGTTTGTGGAACATGACTGGAACCCTATGAGGGACCTGCAGGCCATGGATCGAGCCCATCGGATAGGACAGGTACAAATACACCACCGTGAATAAATTATGGATCTTTAGTGTCGTGATATTCAAACGATGTTTGTATTTATGTGGATTATGGAGCCCTTAAGATATAAAAGTAAAAATCTTTTGTTTTGAATGTATTCTCACCTTTTTGGCAGTACCTCTGCAGCCCACTAGGTGGCACTCTGAACCCCACCAGTGGTTTAAGAATAGATGGTCTAGACAAACAAGATGACAAATCCTTCTTTGGAAACATCTTGGATTTAGTGACTAGCTCATCGGTTTCCTTGCTGCGGTATTGAACAGCCATGGGTCATGTGACGCCGCTGCTCTTGTGTTAAATGATGTGAAATGAACCTGAAGTGAAATGAAATTGGCAGAGACGTTTTACATGTCTGTTCATATTTATTGTGTTGTGCAGAAACGGGTGGTGAACGTGTACAGGCTGATCACGCGCGGCACGTTGGAGGAGAAGATCATGGGTCTGCAGAAATTCAAGATGAGCATCGCCAACACGGTCATCAGCCAGGACAACGCCAGCCTGCAGAGCATGGGCACGGACCAGCTCCTCAACCTCTTCAGCCTGGACGAGGTGAGACCTCCATCAGGGTCCCAGGTCTCCCACATGGAAACTAGCTAAATGGCCGTATCAGAAGGATTTATTCCTTTGTAGACGAGAACATAAACATGTATTGTGTTTGGCTGATCTTTATATAAACGTGTTTTTCAGGGCGAGAAGGCGGAGCAGTCGGCGTCCACCTCAGGGAAGGCCTCCATGAAGTCTGTGCTGGACGGCCTGGGGGAGCTCTGGGACCAGCAGCAGTACGACACGGAGTACAACCTGGACAGCTTCATGCACTCTCTACATTAGTCCCCCCCCTTCCTTCTGCTGGCCGAGCAGGACCTGGTCAGAACCTGAGGAGACGCCACCAACGTCTCAAGATAACCGGGAGTCACTGACAGCCGACGTGTCCCGAAGCAATAACTCTATTTTTTAGTGCTTCAACAACATTTTTCTTCTGATGTTTCTGGTCAGACATCCCATAATTCCTCACCACTGTGTACCGCTGTCGCCTCGCAAGTGTTACAGCGTGTCATTATTACATTAACGGCACCAGGTGATACTTTTACAGCCTCATCCCACGTTGCATTGCCAGAGTATACAGTGTTAACAAGCCCCGCCCCCTCCTCCTCATCATCATCATCATCATCACAAGGTCTTAAAAGCAGCCACACCTGTCGACGCCAAGGGAAACTGGCTGAGAGTGATGTCATCGCACTGTTTTGTAGCACGCCCTTCCTCCTCCTCCTCCCCCCCCTCCTCCTCCAGGTGGCGCTAGCCGACCCTCGCTGACCCCCTAATTTGTCCGGCTTCTTCCAAGTGACCTGGACTTGCACTTGACGCAGCATTAGAGACTGAACTCGGGGGCCAAGTTGAAACTGGAACCTGAAACTCGCCACCAGTATTTTAAAAAGAAGAGAAAACAGACTTGTACATATTTCTGTAATTGCTGCTTTTTGTTTATGATCGTGGAATTGTAATAAATTCTACAGACCTTTTGAACTACATAGTGATTTTATTTATTTTGCATGTGAACTATTGGCCAGTAGATGGCGTGCTTGTACCTCCCAAGAAGAATTATACTTCCAAGACCCAAATGAAGTGACAATATGATCACATTCGTCATCTCAGATGTTTACATTTTTAAGGATCTATAACTGCTCTGAGCACTTCTTTTAAGGCTTTCTTGTCCAAGTTTCCCTCTCGACCCGTGAAAGCAACGTTATGATTGTGTTTCCTGTCTTAGTTTCCAAAGTCAAGAATTAACTCGGAATCTCAACTTTTGTTCTTTATCTTTTTTTGACGAAAAGTCAGAAAAGTGGTGAATTTAGTGGAACAAAGGAGCTAAAATTAGAATTTCATAAGCAAACCAAGTACTATACCTCTAAAGACATTTCTAACCCGTGTTTTGGAAAACTTTATTTTTATAATTTAAAAATATGATTTTATTTTTGTGATTAATAATTTTCAGTAGAGATGGTTTCATTCTGTTATCATGGATCATGCAACTCCCTAATTTCATTAATATAATTCAAGCAACTTCTTCATTAACTGAAATATAGTTTTTAAAAGATTTATTTGAAATTATATAAATTAAAACCACGTCGGATGGATTTTCAAAGTAAAATATTTCGGTGTCGTCCACTTACCGGATTCCTATTCTCTTTTTAAACATTTGTAAGAGTCTACAGTTCCACGTCAACTCCATCTGCTGATGAAGATGAAGGATATTGTTCTAAATGCTTCACCTCACCATCTGAATCTGACGGATGAGTCTTTTACTCTGAAAGGACGGACGTACGACTATAAAGACGGTAAGCTGCAGATGGCCATAATGCACGTTAGTACTGGTTTCTGAGGTCTGGTTGCATGGAGGGGGGGAGGACAGGGACAGGAAGCCATGCCAAAGACCACAAGGTTTCACAGCTTCATACAACTACATTTAATAAGATTTTGCTTATTAGTACAGAAAAAAGGTGTGGGGGGGGGGGGATGAAGGTTGGAACTACAAACTCTGAAGCAGTAGTAAGCATTAGCAGCATTGAGCTCCATGTTTACAAATCAGTTATACTGCAAAAAAAAGTTCAGACCAAGTCAACAATCTCAAAAGCCTCGTGTTCACGTCAGGAAATAAAAACCTGGAAAATAAAAGCACATATGCCTTTTATAAAAATAACATAATTTTTTTTTTTTTAAATAGTGGGATGTTAATGAAAAAAAAAGCACATTACCATTTTTTTTTTGTTTTCATCTATTTTAGGATCACAACATGACGAGACCGACAGTGTTTACCTACCCAGAGAACGCCCGTGAAGCAGAAGTGAGTATACAGTAGAATACCAAAGTCTAGTTACATGAAATACATACGTGTATCTATAGAGGATATATAAATTAAAAAAAAACAAAAAACATTTGCTCTCATCCAAATCCTGATCTTTTTCAGTTACAATTATTAGTGTTATATTTCAGGTATAAATGGGATTTAAGCGGAATAGAAATTAAAAAAAAATAAAAATACTTGGTGGTCAATGATAGTCCTGGGAGAGAGACGAATGTGGGACTAGTTAAAAGACATGGGGGGGTGTTAGCATATTAGCATCAGCTGTATAAACTGGTAGAAAAGGCCGGCCAGAAATAACATTCTCACATGAGCTCTGAAGTCTCTTTTTGGACGAAGGCAGGAAGGGACGTCAAAAACAACCGTTGGACAACATTTCTTTTTGGGGGGGGATGCGCTTTATTATTCACCGTCTTGTTAAGAGTTAGATGGAAAAACGAGCCGCTGTCGATGTTGTTTAAGCCTGAACACGGATTGATTTAGCTTAGCATAAATATTGTTGAAAAAGGTTACAAAATCTCCCCACTAGCACCCCCTTTATTTAAAGCTCAATCATTACCACGTTTTTTTTAAATTCACACAAAAAAAGCTGACACTTTGAACATAAAGATTCAACCACACACTAGCGTAGCCTAATAAAGACTGGAAACAGCTAGCACAGCTCTAATGAGCAGCGCTAACTTCCAGTCAGTATGCTAAGCTAACTGTAGCTTCACGTTGAACTTCAGCCAGTAGCTGACTATGTTAGCCTAGCGTCAACACTGGAGGTGGGGGGGAATAGCTAGCCTAGCAGCACTACCAGAACCAGAAGCTAGCCTAGCTCTGCCCAGAAGTTAGCAGCACCTTTTTTAAAGCTGACTAATTAACACATATTTTCTTGTTAAATTGATACAAAAACAGACAACACAAAGATCAAACAACACATTAGGTTATATGAAAAACTTCAACTTAGCAACCCTCGGACCGAGCCATGCTAGCCGTTTCTCCCTCCTGTTTCCCGTCAGTATGCTAAGCTAAGTGGTTGCTGGCTGTAGCTTCACAGTTAACTTCTGTTAGTCATGTCAGCATCATACTAGCACCTCTAAAACTCACTATTGAACACATTATATGTCGTTTTTTTGTTCTGTGCACACACAAAAAAGTGTTAAAACAACCAACTGTAGCTTTAGGGTAGCGGAGCGCTAAAGCTAGGCTAAGCTGACGGTAGCCTAGCCGTTTCAGGCATTAAAAGCGGCATGAATCTAACTCTCGGACAAGAAGGTGAATTTGAGCGTTTTACCCCCAAAAATGTCGAACTATTCTTTTTAAGGCAGATCAGGAGGGGAAATGTAAAAAATAAATTAATAAAAATAATCAAATAAAGTACAGAAATAAACCAATACATTTTGGGAAGCAAAGTAAAACACTTTATACCTCCTACAGTTATACATGCTCTTCCCAAAAACGTGTTTTTTTTTTTTTACAGTTAATCTCTACATTTACATTCATACTTAAATACAATCACACTGGCACACTCAGAGGTGGAGGAGGTGACAAAATGGCCGCTTCTTAACGAGGAGACGCCGAATATTTCACGAATGAGGAACCTCTCCGCTGCACAAAGAGAGTTATTGTAGTTAGTGCTAGTAGTAGTAGTAGTAGTAGTAATAGAAGTAGTAGTAGTTGTAGTATTGGAGTAGCAGAAGCAATGTAAATGGTCAGTGGCGTCCGTCTTCCACAATTACATCACAACATACTGCGTTGTTGCTCCGTTTCCGACATTTTTATTGCCAATTTGTTTACATTGCGAATCACTTAATAAACGTCACGACCACCAATCTGCCCTTTTGTGAATAGTTTCTCTCCGTAGAGTAATTTTCACACTAATGTAAGCAACATCAGCGAGCTAACACATAAAGCTTATAGCATTTTCAAGAATCCAGACACTTTAGTAACAATATTACAAAGTTGTTGTTTTTTTTTTCAGCTTCAAAAAAACAAAAAAGTGAACTAAACGAGAAAAAAATATTTTAAAAAGAATTAGCATCATAAAATTAATTTATTCCAAGTAAAAATACAAAATAATATTAATGACATTGACCAGATATGAAAGTCTCCCCCCCAGAAATAAATATTAATGGTGAGAGAAATAAGTCTGTAAAAGAAACAAAAAATAAAAAATATGTAAATATGTTTAAATTCTTTTTTTCTTTAGCAAAACTTTCTAAAAAATAATGAAAATTTCTCAGTACAAAGGCTACATTACTACTGGAAGGTACTAGCAGGTAGAGTAGGTAAATACACAGTAGAAAATGATTTTAGTGAATCACAATGCTTGCAATGAAAATAATTCTGCAATAAAGATTTATGCCTCTTTTTTTCTTCTTTTTTCTTTTCTACAAACAGTACAAACAGTATTGCACATTACAACAAAGAATCAAGGTTCTTAGCCTTAAAAAAACGGGACTAATTCAAGTCTTGCGTGAATAGAAGGCCACCAGTCAATTGATGCACCTTTATTTGGGGCTTTCGATCAAAGTTACAGGTGAAAACACGCGTGTCTGTATTGTGTTAGAAATAACATTCTCATCTCTCTGCCTCCGGCCTCTTTATTTATTTATTTTTTTCCTCCCGACGACTTCAGGCCAACAAATCAGGGTCACGTTGCTTTTATTTTTCTTTTTTTTTTACAAAACAAAAAAGGAGCACATACTTTTAGGAAACATAAAAAACTTCTCTTAAAAAAATAATGAACAGAAGATCTCTTTCACAACTCTGGTCAGCATAGTAAATGATTGATTATAAATATACAAAAAACGTGGGAAATATGTTCAGTTTTCTCTCTTTTTTATTCTCCTCCGATGTTTCAACCGATTTAAGGACGTTCACGTGACGACCGTACTCTCGCTAACTACGTCATTATATTAGTTATAAAGCTCTAGCTCCTTCAGCTGTTTGTTGTTTTCAAAAATAAATTCTTAAAATAAAAGCAAAATAAAGCATGATAAAAAATAATAAAGAAAATCAACCATCTGTTAAATCATTTCTCTCGAAGAATTAAATTAATATATATATTTTTTTCATCTGAATAAACTTACTTAGAAAATAGCATTTTCATCTCCTAATATATTTAAAAATTGAGGTAATTGCAAAAGATCTTGTCAGTCAGAAAGCACACGCGTTATCGTGTTTTTTTTTTTTTTTTGTCTTTTAACAAAAAAAAACAACAACTGCTGACCGTCGAAAAAACTGTTCGGATACAAAGAGTAGTGCATAACAAATATGTATCATAGAGAAGGAACATAGAAAAGCAGTCTGGGTGGGGAAAGAAACGTCACAAAAACACCCAGAATTCACTTTCATAGGGATACGCATTATTACGGTGGTTAGCCTTTTTTAAGTCGTTTTTTTTTTTTTATCAGTTAAAAAAAAAATCTTCAGCTTAGTTTCAATTAGTTTTTCGTGGACGACAAAAACATCTATCCTAAAGCAAAACAAAAAAAACAGTTTGCGACTAAAACGAGAAAGAGGAAAGGGAGCGCGGGGCGCTAGCACGGGACAATCACAACGCAAAGACAAAAAATGATTAATAAGAAGAAGAAGAAGGGGGGGGGGGGGGGGGTACACACATTAACTTGCAATGATGCAGGATCCCGTTCGGATTGTCCACAAAACTTCTAAAACCAGTGTAACTTGCCCCCCCCCCCCCCCCCGTCTTCAGCAGTCAAGTTTCTACCCCCCCCCCCCCCCCCAATCCTGTTTGAACTGCACGTCATATCATTTTGATAAAAACTTAAATATATATTTATATATATTACGTCCGCTTTCTTTTAGCAGGTCCATTACTTCAAGCTTTGCAGGAAAAAAAATGTGGATAAATATGTTAACCCCAGCTCGCACATCTGGCAATGTCACCCCTCCTGAACCCACCCACTGAACCCCACCCACTGAACCCCACTGAACCCCACCCAACCCCACCTGCCCGATGTAGTGAGAGCTCAGTTCATCAAGTCTCCAGTAGCTTCAACGTTTCATTTTAAATCCCGCCCCCCCACCCGAATCCTTCCCCCCTCCCTAATTCCGCCGCACCTTCAGGCGTCGCGTGTTCGCCTCGTCTTCGTTAAAAAGTAGAACACGTGAGCTCTTTGGTTGCATCCCGAGACGTAAACGTGCGTTGTTTTTTTGTCATTTGTTTTTTTTTTTGTTGACGGTGGAACAAATGAAAGAAAAAGATCTCGGATCCACGTTTTTTTTTAGGCCTGTTTGTGTGCGTAGGAAAGACAGCCGTGTGTGTGTGTGTGTGTACGTGTGTGTGTGTACGTGTGTACGAGAGAAACATATATACGTGTGCATACACTAGTCATGAAGTTTCACAGGACTTCTATGTCGGACACTGACGACAGTTAAAGCGAATCACAGTTCTAGGCGTATTCGGACTCGAACTACGTACGGTATAAAAAAAATTGCACAATTATATCACAATCACTGCAAAAAAAAAAAGTACTTCACCTATCAGAGACAGTTTAAAAAAAAAATGGTATTCCTACATTTAATTTGATTTGTGATTATTAAAGGTTGTTTTTTTTTTGCCCCCCCCCCCCCCCCCCCCCCCATCTGTCGGTGCCGCCGCCCTGATTCCGCATTGTACGAAGTTCGTACGAGTCGAGCGTCCGTCATCGTGTGTTGTGCAAACATGGGCAGAGTCGAATAGTAGACATCATACTGAAAGGTCTATTGCATGCAGCAACCTGATTTGAAATAAACATGCAGTTTGGGGAGGGGGGGGCGACCCACCCCGACCCCCCCACAAAAAGGTAGCCATCGTTGTCTAGAGGCGCCCCCCCCCTCCTCCCCCCTCCTCCCCCCTGTGATAGCTCGACATTCTCCACCTCGTGATATCTCGTATATATTTTTTCACCCCGAAGCCTGAATAAAGTACTCGTGGTATCGGTGTCTACCACGCGATTTAGCAGCAAAAAGCTATCGCAGCATTACATTTACATTAACACCAAAAAATAATGTTATTATAAAAATAAAGACCTAGAGAAAAAAAGCAAACTAATCCGCATATGAGGTATTAATATTTTTCAGAGTCGGAATTGAGAGCGAATATATCCGTCGTTATTCGGCCCAGGCTAACTGGATAGCCGTCTTGCTACATCTTACGCCACCTATTAAGCTTTTTCTGGATGCATTCATCTGCCTTTGGTAATTATTATTATTATTTTTTGTTATTATTAGTAGGGGCAATATAACTACAGCCTTTTTTGAAAATAAGTGCATGCTCCTTTTCACGTAAAATTTTAAATTATCTATACGTATAGATAGGTACAAAACAAAAAAATATACTTTTTTATTTTTAAATATTCGTATGGTCCCACCTCGGCCTCAGTAAGGAGGGGGGTGGAGGGGGGGGACAGGGAAAGTAGTGTGTGTGTGTGTGTGTGTGTGTGTGTGTGTGTGTGTGTGTGTGTGTGTGTGAGAGAGAAAGAGAGATTTTTGTGCAAATTCTGATAGACTTTCGCATTTTCGGCACGGGGGGGGGGGGGCCGTAGACAACGAGTCCAGAGTCGGTGGCGTGAACACAAAGTCCCGTGGATTTGACGGTATCCTTTTTTTCACGAGGTGTTTGTGGGGGGGGAGTGGGCGTGGGCTGTGGGAGGTTTGTTAGGGTGGGGGAGAAGGCGCTGACTCGTGACCCCCCCTCAGCTCCAGCGGAAGGACACGTGTCGAGGCCGGTCGCCCCCCTCCTTCACCAGTGGCTTGTGAAACTCGCGGCCGGCCCGTGAGTGGATGCTGGCCCAGCAGTACTCGCAGTAGTACTGCAGGCAGGTGACGTTGGCACAGAAGAAGGGGGCGAACTTCCCGCCACAGCGCGCCCCCTGGCACTCATCACACATCTGGTCGTCCAGGACGTACGGCTTCACCTCCACCTGGGGAGGACAAAAACACGGAGACTGAGTGGATTCTCATCCACAGACACAGAAGAAAAGGATGCTGAAATAACTCCATCATGATGGCTATCAGTGAAAAGTGCTGAGTCATGCTTTGTTAGGTCTGTCTGCAAGACCACAAGATAACTACTGTTAAAACGCTGGTTTTCTGAATGGAGTCTGGTTGATGGGTGCTAGGCTACGCTAACATTGTAGCTGCTCCATCAACACTCCATATAAGGTCATCTAGACATAAATACAGCAGAGACCTTGTTGTTTGGACCACAGACAGTCTCTGGTTCCTCCACATAGTCTGGTCTGGTCTCTGGACTAATGTGAGCTACTATCTAGACCTCTGGGGGACCACAGACAGTCTCTGGTTCCTCCACATAGTCTGGTCTGGTCTCTGGACTAATGTGGGCTACTATCTAGACCTCTGGGGGACCACAGACAGTCTCTGGTTTATCCTACTGGTCTGTCAGGGAAACTAGTTTGACCACGATATGCTGGGAGGCAAAGGAAAAAAATGAGAGCTCAGTCGCCATGGAGACGCCTCAGAGCCTGAGTAGGCCATGGGTTGGATGCTAACCTCATTACAGCGTTGCCACAAAATGAAAGGTTATTATACCCTTCGACAGGAGCACAGATTGTCCCTCAACAACAACAACTACAGCAACGGTGCATCTCCCAACGCTGTGAGCAACAACCCTCGCAGACGAATCAGACAAATGAGAAGACGGCCAGGCGGGGAAACGACACCGTTGCCAGGCAACTCAGTGACTGAGGGTGAGAGGCTTCTGGGTCCTATCACCATTAACCACTGTGGCAAAAACGAGGGAGAGATTTTCGCGTTCTTTACAAACCCTACGTTGCCATCGTGACGGTTCTTCTGACCTCTAGTTGTATTCCAGTCATAACACAGACAACCTAAACCCCCCCAATTGATTGTGATAGCTGAGGTGGATCGCCCCGCCCCCCCACGCCCCGCCCTGCCGAGACTCGGCTCCCTGGCTGACGACCAGTCTCTCTCGGTCGCGATCTGTGCCTAAAAATGAAAGCTGTCTGCAGCCCGGATATACACGTATAGGCAACTACTATAATTAAACCAACCCTCTGTGTCTGCAACCAGAAACATCTGTCGGGACTCCCGGCAGGCAAAGAAAGGCCGGAGTGATTGCTGCGTCTGAGAAAGCCGGCTGTAATGAAAGCTCTGCTACGCTGGGAGAAAAAAGCGGGGCTCAGGCAGAGTTCATAGGAACCTGCGGTGGAGACGCTTTCCTTCAGGGAACGTTCCTGAATGTGAACTCGCTCACCCTCTTGTCGATGTCGTTGTGCTGCAGCTGGACGAAGCGGGCGCTGATGGCGGCGATGTAGCTCTGCTGGTTGGAGAAGGCCACGCGGCCGGCGCCCTTCGGGTACTTGAGCTCCGGGTCGGTGTCGATGCCGGCGTAGCAGACGCCGCCGTAGAGCCGGTCCATGATCATCGCCAGCTCCACTGGAGAGGAGAGGCAGGGAGGTGGTTAGGGTTCAGGGTTGGTACGGGTGCTGGAAATCCTTGAAAACACTTGACTTTTAGTGTGGTGTTTTCAAGGTTTGAAAAGTGCTTGGATTTAGAATGAAGGTCTTGAAATGTGTGTTGTATGTGATGACATCTATGATAGAACAGAGAAAAGAAGATCTCCATATTTGAGGGACTGAAAACAGCATTTTCTGACATTTCTTTATGAAAAATGCCTTTTGATGATGAACAGATGATGAAAATAGTTGGTGATTATATTTCTGTGGATCTGTTAGTGGAATTAGTTTTCCTTTCATTTGTGGTCCTTCTGTAAAAAGCTGTCTCCAAACATCATGTTGGTTGTTTAGAGGACAATAACATCTCATTTACCTGTTTGGAAAGTGCTTGAATTTGACTTTGGAGAAGGTGGAGGAACCCTGAGAGTTAAAACTTTCCAATAGTTGTGACTGACGCGGTTATTGACGTAAGAATCTACCCCTCTGCAGTATTCATGGGACAGCCGGGGTAATTAGGAGGGGTAACATTGCAGAGGCCTGCGATGTTTATACCCGAGAACAGAAAGACTTCCATTACGCCATGAATTCTTAACATGACGACTGCTTGGCCCGGGTCCTGGAAACCCAAGTAGGGGATCGCTTTCTCACAGGGGGGAACTTTCATTCTGGCCTCCGTGCCAGCCGACACCAGCCAGCCATTTTGGAGAATATTTTTTTCTTGAGGAGGGGATTCTTGGAAAAAACTTTTAGATAATTTACCTGCACGCAGGGGCCGCGGCACCCCCCCTACAAAGATGGTCTTGCGGGGGTCCAGAGGCTGGGAGCCGTCCATGACGAAGTCACTGTCGCTCAGGTTCCAGGGACGGATCTGGACCTGCGTCGAGACAGGAGGAAAACATGGATTCAATTAGGAGACAATGAGTGGGATTTTCTTTTCTTTTTTTTGCTGAGTCAGCAGAGTTAGTCCACGGCACTGAAATCCAGTAGAGTGGACGTCGTCATGGTGACGTCACCCATTGGTTTGTGGACTTTGAAGCTTTGAAGCCTCAAATTCGGCATCTTAGATGTTTTGCAACCAGTAGAAGGAAGTGACCATATTTGGACTGTGGATTGTAATGAGTTGAGGTCCGTGCAGGTCTTACTGGTTTGTCTTTGATGGTGGGACTGGACACACACAGGTAGAGCTTGCCGTCCTCCTCGATGCAGGCGTCGATCAAAGCTTGGACAGAAGTCTCCTCCTGGAAGAGCAGGAAGGCGTAACCTGGACGAAGAGCAGAAGCAGCTTTTAGATTATTTATATTTATATGCTGAGCCATTTGTGCTCTCAGCTCTTTCCGTCTCTGGCCCGAGCATCTATATATTATTCATAGTTTCAGAAACAGCACACGACCTTTTGACCCACACTTCTGTCCTCGTTATAAGAGATCCTTTTTAAAGAGGATTGATCTTCAACAAACTTCTTTATATCAGAGAGAAAACTCCTCAAAAAGCGGAGAAATCGATGCTCGTCTTTGTGCACAGTGAAAAGGATTGTCGGTCGCTCTCTCTCTCTTCACATTAAATGTCCCAGAGTGCACCACTTCTAAAAGGGGAGCGTGTGAAATCGACCCGGCCGACGTTTCGGCTGCAGGTACAGAGAGAGTTTTGGTGATCTCACTCAGACAGTCACTCTGTACTATTGAATTATTTAGCATCGCGAGCGGAGACCTCATCCAAGGTCAGAGCTATTAGGCAGTTTGGAAGGGACCGAAGAAAAAATCCATCCATCACACAATGCTAGAGGGGGGGGGGGGGGGGGGCATTAGGGATGTGATTTATTCTGAGAAACAGGACAAAAGAAATGAAAACGAGAGGCAAAAAAAAGGTGAATGCATGTGCAGCAGCGTCAGCAGATATAGGTGCACACACACACACACGCACACACGCACACACACACACACACACACACACACACACACACACACAGACACAGACACAGACACACACACACATACACACGCACACACGCACACACACACACACACACACACACACACAGACACAGACACACACACACACACACACACAGACACAGACACAGACACAGACACACACACACACACACGCACACTCACACACACACACACGCTGCTAATTATTAGTGCATCGCTAGCGGCGGCGCGGCGCCACCTGTGGCCCACATGAGTCAGGGGAACATGAGCCGCCGCCGTCTAAGACCAGCAAGAGGGGATTGGTCGCACGTGCACGCCCACAGACTTCTCCTGGAGTACACTGTCTCTCGTGCTCGCTCACGTGCACTTTATTACCCGTGCGTGTGCACGAGTGACAACGGCAGAGAGGAATGTGCAATGTCATGTTTGACTTTAAGGTTTCCTGCTGCTGCAGACGACATGAAGAGAGCCTGACTCAGCAGAATCAGTCAACACAGGTCTGAAGTCTGTGTGTCAGGGCTGGAGGGGGGGGGGGGGGGGAAGGGTTGGGTGAGGAAGGGGGGGTGGGGAAGGGGGGGGGGGAATAAAAGCAAGGTGAGGGGAAAAAAAGGCAGCGAGCATCAAAAGTGGAATGGATATTAAAAAAAACAGCTTCTATCTGCGTGCTGCTGTCTGTGTGACGCCTGTCTCCATGCTCATGACACGTCGCCCGTCACAAAGACGTGAGACAGACAGGCGTCTCTCTGGATCTGCACTTTGTTGTGCAATAAAATCAGTGATGTGCACAGACGAGTGGACAAATGTTAAAGACGACCTATGACGGTGACGATGATGATGCTTTTCTCCTCCTTGCATGCAGAATATCGAGATACTACGTTGCCTCGATTCCCCCCCCCCCCCCCCCAATCTTGCAGCACTAAAATGACATCATCGAGAGACATTTTACAGCTTTCACTTGCAGCGAAAAGAGAACACACAAAAAAAAACAAATAGCCAAACGGAGACTGCCTGTGAACCGAGAACGAGCTCTGCGTTCGCGTATTGATTTCATTAATGCAGCGCCGACGCAAAGAAGAAGAAAAAGAGCCTAATTACAGCCAAGAATCAAACATTATCACCCTAATCACCTCCCTTCATCCCTTTATAGGCCGCTGAGAACTTCACGAGGCCCGCGAGGTCAGAGTGTGTGTGTGTATGTGTGTGTGTGTGTGATTGTTGTGCAGCTACGTTTTATGCAAAGTGACCAGAGAGGCTGTGACTAATTAACGGGTTTTCATGAGCCTCGTAAAGTCGAGTATCAGGCTAACGACCTCGGAGGGGTCTTCATGCCCCCCCCGTAGAAGCTGTATATAAATAAATACCCACAATGCAAAGCTAATGTAATCAGCTGCTTAATCTCTGTCTTTGTGTAATTGGTCAACGCTCAGGGAGGGAGGAAAGAAAGGAAGGAAGGAAGGAAGGAAGGAAGGAAAAATCTGAATTAGACAACAAAAAAAGAGGATTTTCTGCAGAGTCATCTTTTCTCCACGTGCCTCGTCATCACCTGACATGACCCGTGTGTCTCTGTCGCCAGCTTACATAAAGAGTGGTTTGTCATTTGAGGGGGGGGGGGGATCATGTGGTGTAGCCCACGACATACACCCCCCCCCCCCCCCCCCCTCCTCCCTTAGAAGAAAAAAAAAACAACAACTGCAGTTTTGCACACTAAAAAAGAGAAAAGACGTGAAAAGGCAGCGTTAGCCAGCAGCTCGTACAGACTTTAGACGGGAACAACGTGTTCCATGACCCGGGGCAGGAGAGAGAGACAGGAAGGAGGGGGGAGGAGTGAGACAGATGGAAAGAGAGAGAGACGGGCAGGGGGAAGAGTGAGAAAAAGGTGGACCATATCTGAGAGCAGGACGCAGAGCGGCGGCGCTTTGAAGGAAGCCGGTGATGCAAGAGGCCTGAAAGTCAGACGGAGCACCTTTTTCCTCCACATCCCCACCGAGACCTGGAAAAGCCGATAACATCGCCTCAAACCTGTCAATTCAATTTAAACTCAGTCCAAATCAGCGTTACTGGCCTCTGAATGCATTACAGCTCAATTTTGGCCAATATAACTGTAATAAGTATTATATCATTTGCAACAAGGACGTCATTGGGATTTAAAGACAACAACCAGTGAAGAAGTCAAGTTAACAAGTTAAAAGCAACAGTCATTGTCTTCTTAGAGTTACTGTCATGTTCACTTTTAGACTCAGTAAAGCTGCATGCTTAGACCATGATGATGTAAATGTGTGTTAAAGTGATCTATCCGTATCTAAGACAAAAAGACAAATAGTATAGTCTTTCTACAGACTATGATGCTATAATTCATACCCTTTCATCAGTATGAGATTATTCTGAAAACAAACTTAAAAAAAAAGTAAAATCAATAAAAAGCTCGGGTTTGGGAACAATTTAGGGCCCTAAAATAGGCCTTCAAGTATCTATGAGTTAATTGTGTTTCTATGTCGATTCTCATTCCCTACGTTTTGTCTCCATCAGGTGCAACAGTGCACGTATAGAATAAACAGGCATTAAAAGCCGACTGCACCAGAATGCACTTTTCAATGCTCTGATATTTAGTGTGAACCGAGCCGAGGATCTGTCTCTTCCCATCAGCCTAGCGCAGTGCAGAGGCTCAGACCACGTGGGGGGGGCACAGATCTGCAGTGGCTCGTGCCTGACATTTACAGGCCTTTTCTTTGGCTGCTGCTGAGCTCCCAGCGCCGTCGTAATGTGTGCTTTACCCACGGCCGTTTTTCCAGGTCTAAAGAGCGCCGTTTTTTTTTTTTAACAGAAAGACGCTAGGCAGAGTGCAAACCGATGACCTCATGCAGGACGAGGTTGTATCCTGTAAACGAAGGCCGGCGGCAAGTGTGACTCACTACAACCTGAACACTATCTGTCGAAAACAAAAGACGCTACGCCTCATTAACTGCAATGACTTGACAGGTTTGACTGTTTGGGAATTAAACACATTTACTTTCTTGTCTTTGTGCTACGTTAACTTAACTTAACAACTGAAACTTCTCTCTTGTGCCAAACGTCTAGAAGAACTACGATGGCAGCTGGTCCTGTGAAGGCATCATTCTAAGGGAACGAAAGCACAACGATTCTTATTGTCAGGTGATTATATGCCAATTAAAACAGACATTAATATTATATTCCATTTGTATGCCAAGAGATCCCCTTAATAGCTACACTGTACCTTTAATGTTATAGTTTTGGGCTTTGTCCAAAGGTAACAACATCCAGCTAACAGTGCTAATTAACATCTAATAGTTAGCTAGCAAAACAGCTATATTCCATTCTTTGTGCTAAGCTAACATGTAGCTTCTTATTTACAATGCATCGATACTCTCAAACCCTCGGCAGACGTGACCAAGCTTCACATGATTCCTTTAAAGGTAAAGCCATCGAGTTAAACAGCGCGCTCGTTAATAAGTTGATAAGTTTCCGATCTTTGTGCTAAGCTAACTTGACACTTCCAGGTATATCAATACTCTCAGCTACATTCCCG
>NW_028155491.1:0-36992 GCF_963514095.1 Eutrigla gurnardus
TCTGCTCTGCTTGTCCCTCCATGTTGGTCTGCTCTGCTAGTCCCTCCATGTTGGTCTGCTGTGCCTAGTCCCTCCATGTTGGTCTGCTCTGCTAGTCCCTCCATGTTGGTCTGCTCTGCTAGTCCCTCCATGTTGGTCTGCTCTGCTAGTCCCTCCATGTTGGTCTGCTGTGCCTGGCCCTCATGTTGGTCTGCTCTGGTAGTCCCTCCATGTTGGTCTGCTCTGCTAGTCCCTCCATGTTGGTCTGCTCTGCTAGTCCCTCCATGTTGGTCTGCTCTGCTAGTCCCTCCATGTTGGTCTGCTCTGCTAGTCCCTCCATGTTGGTCTGCTCTGCTAGTCCCTCCCTGTTGGTCTGCTCTGCTAGTCCCTCCATGTTGGTCTGCTCTGCTAGTCCCTCCATGTTGGTCTGCTGTGCCTGGCCCTCCATGTTGGTCTGCTCTGCTAGTCCCTCCATGTTGGTCTGCTCTGCTAGTCCCTCCATGTTGGTCTGCTCTGCTAGTCCCTCCATGTTGGTCTGCTCTGCTAGTCCCTCCATGTTGGTCTGCTCTGCTAGTCCCTCCATGTTGGTCTGCTCTGCTAGTCCCTCCATGTTGGTCTGCTCTGCTAGTCCTCCATGTTGGTCTGCTCTGCTAGTCCCTCCATGTTGGTCTGCTGGGCCTGTCCCTCCATGTTGGGTCTGCTCTGCTTGTCCCTCCATGTTGGTCTGCTCTGCTAGTCCCTCCATGTTGGTCTGCTGTGCCTGGCCCTCCATGTTGGTCTGCTCTGCTAGTCCCTCCATGTTGGTCTGCTCTGCTAGTCCCTCCATGTTGGTCTGCTGTGCCTGGCCCTCCATGTTGGTCTGCTCTGCTAGTCCCTCCATGTTGGTCTGCTCTGCTAGTCCCTCCATGTTGGTCTGCTCTGCTAGTCCCTCCATGTTGGTCTGCTCTGCTAGTCCCTCCATGTTGGTCTGCTCTGCTAGTCCCTCCATGTGGTCTGCTCTGCTAGTCCCTCCATGTTGGTCTGCTCTGCTAGTCCCTCCATGTTGGTCTGCTCTGCTAGTCCCTCCATGTTGGTCTGCTCTGCTAGTCCCTCCATGTTGGTCTGCTCTGCCTAGTCCCTCCATGTTGGTCTGCTCTGCTAGTCCCTCCATGTTGGTCTGCTGTGCCTGGCCCTCCATGTTGGTCTGCTCTGCTAGTCCCTCCATGTTGGTCTGCTCTGCTAGTCCCTCCATGTTGGTCTGCTCTGCTAGTCCCCTCCATGTTGGTCTGCTCTGCTAGTCCCTCCATGTTGGTCTGCTCTGCTAGTCCCTCCATGTTGGTCTGCTCTGCTAGTCCCTCCATGTTGGTCTGCTCTGCTAGTCCCTCCATGTTGGTCTGCTCTGCTAGTCACTCCATGTTGGTCTGCTCTGCTAGTCCCTCCATGTTGGTCTGCTCTGCTAGTCCCTCCATGTTGGTCTGCTCTGCTAGTCCCTCCATGTTGGTCTGCTCTGCTAGTCCCTCCATGTTGGTCTGCTGGGCCTGTCCCTCCATGTTGGTCTGCTCTGCTTGTCCCTCCATGTTGGTCTGCTCTGCTTGTCCCTCCATGTTGGTCTGCTGTGCCTGGCCCTCCATGTTGGTCTGCTCTGCTAGTCCCTCCATGTTGGTCTGCTCTGCTAGTCCCTCCATGTTGGTCTGCTCTGCTAGTCCCTCCATGTTGGTCTGCTCTGCTAGTCCCTCCATGTTGGTCTGCTGGGCCTGTCCCTCCATGTTGGTCTGCCTCTGCTTGTCCCTCCATGTTGGTCTGCTCTGCTTGTCCCTCCATGTTGGTCTGCTGTGCCTGGCCCTCCATGTTGGTCTGCTCTGCTAGTCCCTCCATGTTGGTCTGCTCTGCTAGTCCCTCCATGTTGGTCTGCTCTGCTAGTCCCTCCATGTTGGTCTGCTCTGCTAGTCCCTCCATGTTGGTCTGCTCTGCTAGTCCCTCCATGTTGGTCTGCTCTGCTAGTCCCTCCATGTTGGTCTGCTGGCTGCTGTCCCTCCATGTTGGTCTGCTCTGCTAGTCCCTCCATGTTGGTCTGCTCTGCTAGTCCCTCCATGTTGGTCTGCTCTGCTAGTCCCTCCATGTTGGTCTGCTCTGCTAGTCCCTCCATGTTGGTCTGCTCTGCTAGTCCCTCCATGTTGGTCTGCTCTGCTAGTCCCTCCATGTTGGTCTGCTGGGCCTGTCCCTCCATGTTGGTCTGCTCTGCTTGTCCCTCCATGTTGGTCTGCTCTGCTTGTCCCTCCATGTTGGTCTGCTGTGCCTGGCCCTCCATGTTGGTCTGCTCTGCTAGTCCCTCCATGTTGGTCTGCTCTGCTAGTCCCTCCATGTTGGTCTGCTCTGCTAGTCCCTCCATGTTGGTCTGCTCTGCTAGTCCCTCCATGTTGGTCTGCTGGGCCTGTCCCTCCATGTTGGTCTGCTCTGCTTGTCCCTCCATGTTGGTCTGCTCTGCTTGTCCCTCCATGTTGGTCTGCTCTGCCTAGTCCCTCCATGTTGGTCTGCTCTGCTAGTCCCTCCATGTTGGTCTGCTCTGCTAGTCCCTCCATGTTGGTCTGCTCTGCTAGTCCCTCCATGTTGGTCTGCTCTGCTTGTCCCCTCCATGTTGGTCTGCTCCTGCTAGTCCCTCCATGTTGGTCTGCTCTGCTAGTCCCTCCATGTTGGTCTGCTGGCCTGTCCCTCCATGTTGGTCTGCTCTGCTAGTCCCTCCATGTTGGTCTGCTCTGCTAGTCCCTCCATGTTGGTCTGCTCTGCTAGTCCCTCCATGTTGGTCTGCTCTGCTAGTCCCTCCATGTTGGTCTGCTCTGCTAGTCCCTCCATGTTGGTCTGCTCTGCTAGTCCCTCCATGTTGGTCTGCTGGCCTGTCCCTCCATGTTGGTCTGCTCTGCTAGTCCCTCCATGTTGGTCTGCTCTGCTTGTCCCTCCATGTTGGTCTGCTCTGCTAGTCCCTCCATGTTGGTCTGCTCTGCTAGTCCCTCCATGTTGGTCTGCTCTGCTAGTCCCTCCATGTTGGTCTGCTCTGCTAGTCCCTCCATGTTGGTCTGCTCTGCTAGTCCCTCCATGTTGGTCTGCTCTGCTAGTCCCTCCATGTTGGTCTGCTGTGCCTGGCCCTCCATGTTGGTCTGCTCTGCTTGTCCCTCCATGTTGGTCTGCTCTGCTAGTCCCTCCATGTTGGTCTGCTCTGCTAGTCCCTCCATGTTGGTCTGCTCTGCTAGTCCCTCCATGTTGGTCTGCTGCTGCCTAGTCCCTCCATGTTGGTCTGCTCTGCTAGTCCCTCCATGTTGGTCTGCTCTGCCTGGCCCTCCATGTTGGTCTGCTCTGCTAGTCCCTCCATGTTGGTCTGCTCTGCTAGTCCCTCCATGTTGGTCTGCTGGGCCTGTCCCTCCATGTTGGTCTGCTCTGCTTGTCCCTCCATGTTGGTCTGCTCTGCTAGTCCCTCCATGTTGGTCTGCTGTGCTGGCCCTCCATGTTGGTCTGCTCTGCTAGTCCCTCCATGTTGGTCTGCTCTGCTAGTCCCTCCATGTTGGTCTGCTCTGCTAGTCCCTCCATGTTGGTCTGCTGTGCCTGGCCCTCCATGTTGGTCTGCTCTGCTAGTCCCTCCATGTTGGTCTGCTCTGCTAGTCCCTCCATGTTGGTCTGCTCTGCTAGTCCCTCCATGTTGGTCTGCTCTGCTAGTCCCTCCATGTTGGTCTGCTCTGCTAGTCCCTCCATGTTGGTCTGCTCTGCTAGTCCCTCCATGTTGGTCTGCTCTGCTAGTCCCTCCATGTTGGTCTGCTGGGCCTGTCCCTCCATGTTGGTCTGCTCTGCTTGTCCCTCCATGTTGGTCTGCTCTGCTAGTCCCTCCATGTTGGTCTGCTGTGCCTGGCCCTCCATGTTGGTCTGCTCTGCTAGTCCCTCCATGTTGGTCTGCTCTGCTAGTCCCTCCATGTTGGTCTGCTCTGCTAGTCCCTCCATGTTGGTCTGCTGTGCCTGGCCCTCCATGTTGGTCTGCTCTGCTACTCCCTCCATGTTGGTCTGCTCTGCTAGTCCCTCCATGTTGGTCTGCTCTGCTAGTCCCTCCATGTTGGTCTGCTGTGCCTGGCCCTCCATGTTGGTCTGCTCTGCTAGTCCCTCCATGTTGGTCTGCTCTGCTAGTCCCTCCATGTTGGTCTGCTCTGCTAGTCCCTCCATGTTGGTCTGCTCTGCTAGTCCCTCCATGTTGGTCTGCTGGGCCTGTCCCTCCATGTTGGTCTGCTCTGCTAGTCCCTCCATGTTGGTCTGCTCTGCTAGTCCCTCCATGTTGGTCTGCTCTGCTAGTCCCTCCATGTTGGTCTGCTGGGCCTGTCCCTCCATGTTGGTCTGCTCTGCTAGTCCCTCAATGTTGGTCTGCTCTGCTAGTCCCTCCATGTTGGTCTGCTGGGCCTGTCCCTCCATGTTTGTCTGCTCTGCTTGTCCCTCCATGTTGGTCTGCTCTGCTAGTCCCTCCATGTTGGTCTGCTGTGCCTGGCCCTCCATGTTGGTCTGCTCTGCTAGTCCCTCCATGTTGGTCTGCTCTGCTAGTCCCTCCATGTTGGTCTGCTGTGCCTGGCCCTCCATGTTGGTCTGCTCTGCTACTCCCTCCATGTTGGTCTGCTCTGCTAGTCCCTCCATGTTGGTCTGCTCTGCTAGTCCCTCCATGTTGGTCTGCTGTGCCTGGCCCTCCATGTTGGTCTGCTCTGCTAGTCCCTCCATGTTGGTCTGCTCTGCTAGTCCCTCCATGTTGGTCTGCTCTGCTAGTCCCTCCATGTTGGTCTGCTCTGCTAGTCCCTCCATGTTGGTCTGCTCTGCTAGTCCCTCCATGTTGGTCTGCTGTGCCTGGCCCTCCATGTTGGTCTGCTCTGCTAGTCCCTCCATGTTGGTCTGCTCTGCTAGTCCCTCCATGTTGGTCTGCTCTGCTAGTCCCTCCATGTTGGTCTGCTGGGCCTGTCCCTCAATGTTGGTCTGCTCTGCTTGTCCCTCCATGTTGGTCTGCTCTGCTAGTCCCTCCATGTTGGTCTGCTGTGCCTGGCCCTCCATGTTGGTCTGCTCTGCTAGTCCCTCCATGTTGGTCTGCTCTGCTAGTCCCTCCATGTTGGTCTGCTCTGCTAGTCCCTCCATGTTGGTCTGCTGTGCCTGGCCCTCCATGTTGGTCTGCTCTGGTAGTCCCTCCATGTTGGTCTGCTCTGCTAGTCCCTCCATGTTGGTCTGCTCTGCTAGTCCCTCCATGTTGGTCTGCTCTGCTAGTCCCTCCATGTTGGTCTGCTCTGCTAGTCCCTCCATGTTGGTCTGCTCTGCTAGTCCCTCCATGTTGGTCTGCTGGGCCTGTCCCTCCATGTTGGTCTGCTCTGCTAGTCCCTCCATGTTGGTCTGCTCTGCTAGTCCCTCCATGTTGGTCTGCTCTGCTAGTCCCTCCATGTTGGTCTGCTCTGCTAGTCCCTCCATGTTGGTCTGCTGGGCCTGTCCCTCCATGTTGGTCTGCTCTGCTTGTCCCTCCATGTTGGTCTGCTCTGCTAGTCCCTCCATGTTGGTCTGCTGTGCCTGGCCCTCCATGTTGGTCTGCTCTGCTAGTCCCTCCATGTTGGTCTGCTCTGCTAGTCCCTCCATGTTGGTCTGCTGTGCCTGGCCCTCCATGTTGGTCTGCTCTGCTAGTCCCTCCATGTTGGTCTGCTCTGCTAGTCCCTCCATGTTGGTCTGCTCTGCTAGTCCCTCCATGTTGGTCTGCTCTGCTAGTCCCTCCATGTTGGTCTGCTCTGCTAGTCCCTCCATGTTGGTCTGCTCTGCTAGTCCCTCCATGTTGGTCTGCTCTGCTAGTCCCTCCATGTTGGTCTGCTGGGCCTGTCCCTCCATGTTGGTCTGCTCTGCTTGTCCCTCCATGTTGGTCTGCTCTGCTAGTCCCTCCATGTTGGTCTGCTGTGCCTGGCCCTCCATGTTGGTCTGCTCTGCTAGTCCCTCCATGTTGGTCTGCTCTGCTAGTCCCTCCATGTTGGTCTGCTGTGCCTGGCCCTCCATGTTGGTCTGCTCTGCTAGTCCCTCCATGTTGATCTGCTCTGCTAGTCCCTCCATGTTGGTCTGCTCTGCTAGTCCCTCCATGTTGGTCTGCTCTGCTAGTCCCTCCATGTTGGTCTGCTCTGCTAGTCCCTCCCTGTTGGTCTGCTCTGCTAGTCCCTCCATGGTGGTCTGCTCTGCTAGTCCCTCCATGTTGGTCTGCTCTGCTAGTCCCTCCATGTTGGTCTGCTCTGCTAGTCCCTCCATGTTGGTCTGCTCTGCTAGTCCCTCCATGTTGGTCTGCTGGGCCTGTCCCTCCATGTTGGTCTGCTCTGCTTGTCCCTCCATGTTGGTCTGCTCTGCTTGTCCCTCCATGTTGGTCTGCTGTGCCTGGCCCTCCATGTTGGTCTGCTCTGCTAGTCCCTCCATGTTGGTCTGCTCTGCTAGTCCCTCCATGTTGGTCTGCTCTGCTAGTCCCTCCATGTTGGTCTGCTCTGCTAGTCCCTCCATGTTGGTCTGCTCTGCTAGTCCCTCCATGTTGGTCTGCTCTGCTAGTCCCTCCATGTTGGTCTGCTCTGCTAGTCCCTCCATGTTGGTCTGCTCTGCTAGTCCCTCCATGTTGGTCTGCTCTGCTAGTCCCTCCATGTTGGTCTGCTCTGCTAGTCACTCCATGTTGGTCTGCTCTGCTAGTCCCTCCATGTTGGTCTGCTCTGCTAGTCCCTCCATGTTGGTCTGCTCTGCTAGTCCCTCCATGTTGGTCTGCTCTGCTAGTCCCTCCATGTTGGTCTGCTGGGCCTGTCCCTCCATGTTGGTCTGCTCTGCTTGTCCCTCCATGTTGGTCTGCTCTGCTTGTCCCTCCATGTTGGTCTGCTGTGCCTGGCCCTCCATGTTGGTCTGCTCTGCTAGTCCCTCCCTGTTGGTCTGCTCTGCTAGTCCCTCCATGTTGGTCTGCTCTGCTAGTCCCTCCATGTTGGTCTGCTCTGCTAGTCCCTCCATGTTGGTCTGCTCTGCTAGTCCCTCCATGTTGGTCTGCTGGGCCTGTCCCTCCATGTTGGTCTGCTCTGCTTGTCCCTCCATGTTGGTCTGCTCTGCTTGTCCCTCCATGTTGGTCTGCTGTGCCTGGCCCTCCATGTTGGTCTGATCTGCTAGTCCCTCCATGTTGGTCTGCTCTGCTAGTCCCTCCATGTTGGTCTGCTCTGCTAGTCCCTCCATGTTGGTCTGCTCTGCTAGTCCCTCCATGTTGGTCTGCTCTG
Organism: Eutrigla gurnardus; assembly: GCF_963514095.1. Lineage (NCBI taxonomy): Eukaryota > Metazoa > Chordata > Actinopteri > Perciformes > Triglidae > Eutrigla > Eutrigla gurnardus. The sequence continues at coordinate 7,224 of NW_028155491.1, forward strand.
CTAGTCCCTCCATGTTGGTCTGCTCTGCTAGTCCCTCCATGTTGGTCTGCTGGGCCTGTCCCTCCATGTTGGTCTGCTCTGCTAGTCCCTCCATGTTGGTCTGCTCTGCTAGTCCCTTCATGTTGGTCTGCTCTGCTAGTCCCTCCATGTTGGTCTGCTCTGCTAGTCCCTCCATGTTGGTCTGCTCTGCTAGTCCCTCCATGTTGGTCTGCTCTGCTAGTCCCTCCATGTTGGTCTGCTCTGCTAGTCCCTCCATGTTGGTCTGCTGGGCCTGTCCCTCCATGTTGGTCTGCTCTGCTTGTCCCTCCATGTTGGTCTGCTCTGCTTGTCCCTCCATGTTGGTCTGCTCTGCTAGTCCCTCCATGTTGGTCTGCTCTGCTAGTCCCTCCATGTTGGTCTGCTCTGCTAGTCCCTCCATGTTGGTCTGCTCTGCTAGTCCCTCCATGTTGGTCTGCTGTGCCTGGCCCTCCATGTTGGTCTGCTCTGGTAGTCCCTCCATGTTGGTCTGCTCTGCTAGTCCCTCCATGTTGGTCTGCTCTGCTAGTCCCTCCATGTTGGTCTGCTCTGCTAGTCCCTCCATGTTGGTCTGCTCTGCTAGTCCCTCCATGTTGGTCTGCTCTGCTAGTCCCTCCATGTTGGTCTGCTGGGCCTGTCCCTCCATGTTGGTCTGCTCTGCTAGTCCCTCCATGTTGGTCTGCTCTGCTAGTCCCTCCATGTTGGTCTGCTCTGCTAGTCCCTCCATGTTGGTCTGCTGGGCCTGTCCCTCCATGTTGGTCTACTCTGCTTGTCCCTCCATGTTGGTCTGCTCTGCTAGTCCCTCCATGTTGGTCTGCTGTGCCTGGCCCTCCATGTTGGTCTGCTCTGCTAGTCCCTCCATGTTGGTCTGCTCTGCTAGTCCCTCCATGTTGGTCTGCTGTGCCTGGCCCTCCATGTTGGTCTGCTCTGCTAGTCCCTCCATGTTGGTCTGCTCTGCTAGTCCCTCCATGTTGGTCTGCTCTGCTAGTCCCTCCATGTTGGTCTGCTGGGCCTGTCCCTCCATGTTGGTCTGCTCTGCTTGTCCCTCCATGTTGGTCTGCTCTGCTTGTCCCTCCATGTTGGTCTGCTGTGCCTGGCCCTCCATGTTGGTCTGCTCTGCTAGTCCCTCCATGTTGGTCTGCTCTGCTAGTCCCTCCATGTTGGTCTGCTCTGCTAGTCCCTCCATGTTGGTCTGCTCTGCTAGTCCCTCCATGTTGGTCTGCTCTGCTAGTCCCTCCATGTTGGTCTGCTCTGCTAGTCCCTCCATGTTGGTCTGCTCTGCTAGTCCCTCCATGTTGGTCTGCTCTGCTAGTCCCTCCATGTTGGTCTGCTCTGCTAGTCCCTCCATGTTGGTCTGCTGGGCCTGTCCCTCCATGTTGGTCTGCTCTGCTAGTCCCTCCATGTTGGTCTGCTCTGCTAGTCCCTCCATGTTGGTCTGCTCTGCTAGTCCCTCCATGTTGGTCTGCTCTGCTAGTCCCTCCATGTTGGTCTGCTCTGCTAGTCCCTCCCTGTTGGTCTGCTCTGCTAGTCCCTCCATGTTGGTCTGCTCTGCTAGTCCCTCCATGTTGGTCTGCTCTGCTAGTCCCTCCATGTTGGTCTGCTGGGCCTGTCCCTCCATGTTGGTCTGCTCTGCTTGTCCCTCCATGTTGGTCTGCTCTGCTAGTCCCTCCATGTTGGTCTGCTCTGCTAGTCCCTCCATGTTGGTCTGCTCTGCTAGTCCCTCCATGTTGGTCTGCTCTGCTAGTCCCTCCATGTTGGTCTGCTCTGCTAGTCCCTCCATGTTGGTCTGCTCTGCTAGTCCCTCCATGTTGGTCTGCTGTGCCTGGCCCTCCATGTTGGTCTGCTCTGCTTGTCCCTCCATGTTGGTCTGCTCTGCTAGTCCCTCCATGTTGGTCTGCTCTGCTAGTCCCTCCATGTTGGTCTGCTCTGCTAGTCCCTCCATGTTGGTCTACTGTGCCTGGCCCTCCATGTTGGTCTGCTCTGCTAGTCCCTCTATGTTGGTCTGCTGTGCCTGGCCCTCCATGTTGGTCTGCTCTGCTAGTCCCTCCATGTTGGTCTGCTCTGCTAGTCCCTCCATGTTGGTCTGCTGGGCCTGTCCCTCCATGTTGGTCTGCTCTGCTTGTCCCTCCATGTTGGTCTGCTCTGCTTGTCCCTCCATGTTGGTCTGCTGTGCCTGGCCCTCCATGTTGGTCTGCTCTGCTAGTCCCTCCATGTTGGTCTGCTCTGCTAGTCCCTCCATGTTGGTCTGCTCTGCTAGTCCCTCCATGTTGGTCTGCTCTGCTAGTCCCTCCATGTTGGTCTGCTCTGCTAGTCCCTCCATGTTGGTCTGCTCTGCTAGTCCCTCCATGTTGGTCTGCTCTGCTAGTCCCTCCATGTTGGTCTGCTCTGCTAGTCCCTCCATGTTGGTCTGCTCTGCTAGTCCCTCCATGTTGGTCTGCTGGGCCTGTCCCTCCATGTTGGTCTGCTCTGCTTGTCCCTCCATGTTGGTCTGCTCTGCTAGTCCCTCCATGTTGGTCTGCTCTGCTAGTCCCTCCATGTTGGTCTGCTCTGCTAGTCCCTCCATGTTGGTCTGCTCTGCTAGTCCCTCCATGTTGGTCTGCTCTGCTAGTCCCTCCATGTTGGTCTGCTCTGCTAGTCCCTCCATGTTGGTCTGCTCTGCTAGTCTGCTCTGCTAGTCCCTCCATGTTGGTCTGCTCTGCTAGTCCCTCCATGTTGGTCTGCTCTGCTAGTCCCTCCATGTTGGTCTGCTCTGCTAGTCCCTCCATGTTGGTCTGCTCTGCTAGTCCCTCCATGTTGGTCTGCTGGGCCTGTCCCTCCATGTTGGTCTGCTCTGCTTGTCCCTCCATGTTGGTCTGCTCTGCTAGTCCCTCCATGTTGGTCTGCTGTGCCTGGCCCTCCATGTTGGTCTGCTCTGCTAGTCCCTCCATGTTGGTCTGCTCTGCTAGTCCCTCCATGTTGGTCTGCTCTGCTAGTCCCTCCATGTTGGTCTGCTCTGCTAGTCCCTCCATGTTGGTCTGCTCTGCTAGTCCCTCCCTGTTGGTCTGCTCTGCTAGTCCCTCCATGTTGGTCTGCTCTGCTAGTCCCTCCATGTTGGTCTGCTCTGCTAGTCCCTCCATGTTGGTCTGCTCTGCTAGTCCCTCCATGTTGGTCTGCTGGGCCTGTCCCTCCATGTTGGTCTGCTCTGCTTATCCCTCCATGTTGGTCTGCTCTGCTTGTCCCTCCATGTTGGTCTGCTGTGCCTGGCCCTCCATGTTGGTCTGCTCTGCTAGTCCCTCCATGTTGGTCTGCTCTGCTAGTCCCTCCATGTTGGTCTGCTCTGCTAGTCCCTCCATGTTGGTCTGCTCTGCTAGTCCCTCCATGTTGGTCTGCTCTGCTAGTCCCTCCATGTTGGTCTGCTCTGCTAGTCCCTCCATGTTGGTCTGCTCTGCTAGTCCCTCCATGTTGGTCTGCTGGGCCTGTCCCTCCATGTTGGTCTGCTCTGCTAGTCCCTCCATGTTGGTCTGCTCTGCTAGTCCCTCCATGTTGGTCTGCTCTGCTAGTCCCTCCATGTTGGTCTGCTCTGCTAGTCCCTCCATGTTGGTCTGCTCTGCTAGTCCCTCCCTGTTGGTCTGCTCTGCTAGTCCCTCCATGTTGGTCTGCTCTGCTAGTCCCTCCATGTTGGTCTGCTCTGCTAGTCCCTCCATGTTGGTCTGCTGGGCCTGTCCCTCCATGTTGGTCTGCTCTGCTTGTCCCTCCATGTTGGTCTGCTCTGCTAGTCCCTCCATGTTGGTCTGCTCTGCTAGTCCCTCCATGTTGGTCTGCTCTGCTAGTCCCTCCATGTTGGTCTGCTCTGCTAGTCCCTCCATGTTGGTCTGCTCTGCTAGTCCCTCCATGTTGGTCTGCTCTGCTAGTCCCTCCATGTTGGTCTGCTGTGCCTGGCCCTCCATGTTGGTCTGCTCTGCTTGTCCCTCCATGTTGGTCTGCTCTGCTAGTCCCTCCATGTTGGTCTGCTCTGCTAGTCCCTCCATGTTGGTCTGCTCTGCTAGTCCCTCCATGTTGGTCTACTGTGCCTGGCCCTCCATGTTGGTCTGCTCTGCTAGTCCCTCTATGTTGGTCTGCTGTGCCTGGCCCTCCATGTTGGTCTGCTCTGCTAGTCCCTCCATGTTGGTCTGCTCTGCTAGTCCCTCCATGTTGGTCTGCTGGGCCTGTCCCTCCATGTTGGTCTGCTCTGCTTGTCCCTCCATGTTGGTCTGCTCTGCTAGTCCCTCCATGTTGGTCTGCTGTGCCTGGCCCTCCATGTCGGTCTGCTCTGGTAGTCCCTCCATGTTGGTCTGCTCTGCTAGTCCCTCCATGTGTGGTCTGCTCTGCTAGTCCCTCCATGTTGGTCTGCTGTGCCTGGCCCTCCATGTTGGTCTGCTCTGCTAGCTCCCTCCATGTTGGTCTGCTCTGCTAGTCCCTCCATGTTGGTCTGCTCTGCTAGTCCCTCCATGTTGGTCTGCTGTGCCTGGCCCTCCATGTTGGTCTGCTCTGCTAGTCCCTCCATGTTGGTCTGCTCTGCTAGTCCCTCCATGTTGGTCTGCTCTGCTAGTCCCTCCATGTTGGTCTGCTGTGCCTGGCCCTCCATGTTGGTCTGCTCTGCTAGTCCCTCCATGTTGGTCTGCTGTGCCTGGCCCTCCATGTTGGTCTGCTCTGCTACTCCCTCCATGTTGGTCTGCTCTGCTAGTCCCTCCATGTTGGTCTGCTGTGCCTGGCCCTCCATGTTGGTCTGCTCTGCTACTCCCTCCATGTTGGTCTGCTCTGCTAGTCCCTCCATGTTGGTCTGCTCTGCTAGTCCCTCCATGTTGGTCTGCTCTGCTAGTCCCTCCATGTTGGTCTGCTCTGCTAGTCCCTCCATGTTGGTCTGCTCTGCTAGTCCCTCCATGTTGGTCTGCTCTGCTAGTCTGCTCTGCTAGTCCCTCCATGTTGGTCTGCTCTGCTAGTCCCTCCATGTTGGTCTGCTCTGCTAGTCCCTCCATGTTGGTCTGCTCTGCTAGTCCCTCCATGTTGGTCTGCTCTGCTAGTCCCTCCATGTTGGTCTGCTCTGCTAGTCCCTCCATGTTGGTCTGCTGGGCCTGTCCCTCCATGTTGGTCTGCTCTGCTTGTCCCTCCATGTTGGTCTGCTCTGCTTGTCCCTCCATGTTGGTCTGCTGTGCCTGGCCCTCCATGTTGGTCTGCTCTGCTAGTCCCTCCATGTTGGTCTGCTCTGCTAGTCCCTCCATGTTGGTCTGCTCTGCTAGTCCCTCCATGTTGGTCTGCTCTGCTAGTCCCTCCATGTTGGTCTGCTCTGCTAGTCCCTCCATGTTGGTCTGCTCTGCTAGTCCCTCCATGTTGGTCTGCTCTGCTAGTCCCTCCATGTTGGTCTGCTCTGCTAGTCTGCTCTGCTAGTCCCTCCATGTTGGTCTGCTCTGCTAGTCCCTCCATGTTGGTCTGCTCTGCTAGTCCCTCCCTGTTGGTCTGCTCTGCTAGTCCCTCCATGTTGGTCTGCTCTGCTAGTCCCTCCATGTTGGTCTGCTCTGCTAGTCCCTCCATGTTGGTCTGCTCTGCTAGTCCCTCCATGTTGGTCTGCTGGGCCTGTCCCTCCATGTTGGTCTGCTCTGCTAGTCCCTCCATGTTGGTCTGCTCTGCTAGTCCCTCCATGTTGGTCTGCTCTGCTAGTCCCTCCATGTTGGTCTGCTCTGCTAGTCCCTCCATGTTGGTCTGCTCTGCTAGTCCCTCCCTGTTGGTCTGCTCTGCTAGTCCCTCCATGTTGGTCTGCTCTGCTAGTCCCTCCATGTTGGTCTGCTCTGCTAGTCCCTCCATGTTGGTCTGCTGGGCCTGTCCCTCCATGTTGGTCTGCTCTGCTTGTCCCTCCATGTTGGTCTGCTCTGCTAGTCCCTCCATGTTGGTCTGCTCTGCTAGTCCCTCCATGTTGGTCTGCTCTGCTAGTCCCTCCATGTTGGTCTGCTCTGCTAGTCCCTCCATGTTGGTCTGCTCTGCTAGTCCCTCCATGTTGGTCTGCTCTGCTAGTCCCTCCATGTTGGTCTGCTGTGCCTGGCCCTCCATGTTGGTCTGCTCTGCTTGTCCCTCCATGTTGGTCTGCTCTGCTAGTCCCTCCATGTTGGTCTGCTCTGCTAGTCCCTCCATGTTGGTCTGCTCTGCTAGTCCCTCCATGTTGGTCTACTGTGCCTGGCCCTCCATGTTGGTCTGCTCTGCTAGTCCCTCTATGTTGGTCTGCTGTGCCTGGCCCTCCATGTTGGTCTGCTCTGCTAGTCCCTCCATGTTGGTCTGCTCTGCTAGTCCCTCCATGTTGGTCTGCTCTGCTAGTCCCTCCATGTTGGTCTGCTGGGCCTGTCCCTCCATGTTGGTCTGCTCTGCTTGTCCCTCCATGTTGGTCTGCTCTGCTAGTCCCTCCATGTTGGTCTGCTGTGCCTGGCCCTCCATGTTGGTCTGCTCTGGTAGTCCCTCCATGTTGGTCTGCTCTGCTAGTCCCTCCATGTTGGTCTGCTCTGCTAGTCCCTCCATGTTGGTCTGCTGTGCCTGGCCCTCCATGTTGGTCTGCTCTGCTACTCCCTCCATGTTGGTCTGCTCTGCTAGTCCCTCCATGTTGGTCTGCTCTGCTAGTCCCTCCATGTTGGTCTGCTGGGCCTGGCCCTCCATGTTGGTCTGCTCTGCTAGTCCCTCCATGTTGGTCTGCTCTGCTAGTCCCTCCATGTTGGTCTGCTCTGCTAGTCCCTCCATGTTGGTCTGCTGTGCCTGGCCCTCCATGTTGGTCTGCTCTGCTAGTCCCTCCATGTTGGTCTGCTGTGCCTGGCCCTCCATGTTGGTCTGCTCTGCTACTCCCTCCATGTTGGTCTGCTCTGCTAGTCCCTCCATGTTGGTCTGCTCTGCTAGTCCCTCCATGTTGGTCTGCTGTGCCTGGCCCTCCATGTTGGTCTGCTCTGCTAGTCCCTCCATGTTGGTCTGCTCTGCTAGTCCCTCCATGTTGGTCTGCTGTGCCTGGCCCTCCATGTTGGTCTGCTCTGCTAGTCCCTCCATGTTGGTCTGCTCTGCTAGTCCCTCCATGTTGGTCTGCTCTGCTAGTCCCTCCATGTTGGTCTGCTCTGCTAGTCCCTCCATGTTGGTCTGCTCTGCTAGTCCCTCCCTGTTGGTCTGCTCTGCTAGTCCCTCCATGGTGGTCTGCTCTGCTAGTCCCTCCATGTTGGTCTGCTCTGCTAGTCCCTCCATGTTGGTCTGCTCTGCTAGTCCCTCCATGTTGGTCTGCTCTGCTAGTCCCTCCATGTTGGTCTGCTGGGCCTGTCCCTCCATGTTGGTCTGCTCTGCTTGTCCCTCCATGTTGGTCTGCTCTGCTTGTCCCTCCATGTTGGTCTGCTGTGCCTGGCCCTCCATGTTGGTCTGCTCTGCTAGTCCCTCCATGTTGGTCTGCTCTGCTAGTCCCTCCATGTTGGTCTGCTCTGCTAGTCCCTCCATGTTGGTCTGCTCTGCTAGTCCCTCCATGTTGGTCTGCTCTGCTAGTCCCTCCATGTTGGTCTGCTCTGCTAGTCCCTCCATGTTGGTCTGCTCTGCTAGTCCCTCCATGTTGGTCTGCTGGGCCTGTCCCTCCATGTTGGTCTGCTCTGCTTGTCCCTCCATGTTGGTCTGCTCTGCTTGTCCCTCCATGTTGGTCTGCTGTGCCTGGCCCTCCATGTTGGTCTGCTCTGCTAGTCCCTCCCTGTTGGTCTGCTCTGCTAGTCCCTCCATGTTGGTCTGCTCTGCTAGTCCCTCCATGTTGGTCTGCTCTGCTAGTCCCTCCATGTTGGTCTGCTCTGCTAGTCCCTCCATGTTGGTCTGCTCTGCTAGTCCCTCCATGTTGGTCTGCTCTGCTAGTCCCTCCATGTTGGTCTGCTCTGCTAGTCTGCTCTGCTAGTCCCTCCATGTTGGTCTGCTCTGCTAGTCCCTCCATGTTGGTCTGCTCTGCTAGTCCCTCCATGTTGGTCTGCTCTGCTAGTCCCTCCATGTTGGTCTGCTCTGCTAGTCCCTCCATGTTGGTCTGCTGGGCCTGTCCCTCCATGTTGGTCTGCTCTGCTTGTCCCTCCATGTTGGTCTGCTCTGCTAGTCCCTCCATGTTGGTCTGCTGTGCCTGGCCCTCCATGTTGGTCTGCTCTGCTAGTCCCTCCATGTTGGTCTGCTCTGCTAGTCCCTCCATGTTGGTCTGCTCTGCTAGTCCCTCCATGTTGGTCTGCTCTGCTAGTCCCTCCATGTTGGTCTGCTCTGCTAGTCCCTCCCTGTTGGTCTGCTCTGCTAGTCCCTCCATGTTGGTCTGCTCTGCTAGTCCCTCCATGTTGGTCTGCTCTGCTAGTCCCTCCATGTTGGTCTGCTCTGCTAGTCCCTCCATGTTGGTCTGCTGGGCCTGTCCCTCCATGTTGGTCTGCTCTGCTTGTCCCTCCATGTTGGTCTGCTCTGCTTGTCCCTCCATGTTGGTCTGCTGTGCCTGGCCCTCCATGTTGGTCTGCTCTGCTAGTCCCTCCATGTTGGTCTGCTCTGCTAGTCCCTCCATGTTGGTCTGCTCTGCTAGTCCCTCCATGTTGGTCTGCTCTGCTAGTCCCTCCATGTTGGTCTGCTCTGCTAGTCCCTCCATGTTGGTCTGCTCTGCTAGTCCCTCCATGTTGGTCTGCTCTGCTAGTCCCTCCATGTTGGTCTGCTGGGCCTGTCCCTCCATGTTGGTCTGCTCTGCTAGTCCCTCCATGTTGGTCTGCTCTGCTAGTCCCTCCATGTTGGTCTGCTCTGCTAGTCCCTCCATGTTGGTCTGCTCTGCTAGTCCCTCCATGTTGGTCTGCTCTGCTAGTCCCTCCCTGTTGGTCTGCTCTGCTAGTCCCTCCATGTTGGTCTGCTCTGCTAGTCCCTCCATGTTGGTCTGCTCTGCTAGTCCCTCCATGTTGGTCTGCTCTGCTAGTCCCTCCATGTTGGTCTGCTGGGCCTGTCCCTCCATGTTGGTCTGCTCTGCTTGTCCCTCCATGTTGGTCTGCTCTGCTTGTCCCTCCCTGTTGGTCTGCTCTGCTAGTCCCTCCATGTTGGTCTGCTCTGCTAGTCCCTCCATGTTGGTCTGCTCTGCTAGTCCCTCCATGTTGGTCTGCTCTGCTAGTCCCTCCATGTTGGTCTGCTCTGCTAGTCCCTCCATGTTGGTCTGCTGTGCCTGGCCCTCCATGTTGGTCTGCTCTGCTTGTCCCTCCATGTTGGTCTGCTCTGCTAGTCCCTCCATGTTGGTCTGCTCTGCTAGTCCCTCCATGTTGGTCTGCTCTGCTAGTCCCTCCACGTTGGTCTACTGTGCCTGGCCCTCCATGTTGGTCTGCTCTGCTAGTCCCTATATGTTGGTCTGCTGTGCCTGGCCCTCCATGTTGGTCTGCTCTGCTAGTCCCTCCATGTTGGTCTGCTCTGCTAGTCCCTCCATGTTGGTCTGCTGGGCCTGTCCCTCCATGTTGGTCTGCTCTGCTTGTCACTCCATGTTGGTCTGCTCTGCTAGTCCCTCCATGTTGGTCTGCTGTGCCTGGCCCTCCATGTTGGTCTGCTCTGCTAGTCCCTCCATGTTGGTCTGCTCTGCTAGTCCCTCCATGTTGGTCTGCTCTGCTAGTCCCTCCATGTTGGTCTGCTGTGCCTGGCCCTCCATGTTGGTCTGCTCTGCTACTCCCTCCATGTTGGTCTGCTCTGCTAGTCCCTCCATGTTGGTCTGCTCTGCTAGTCCCTCCATGTTGGTCTGCTGTGCCTGGCCCTCCATGTTGGTCTGCTCTGCTAGTCCCTCCATGTTGGTCTGCTCTGCTAGTCCCTCCATGTTGGTCTGCTCTGCTAGTCCCTCCATGTTGGTCTGCTCTGCTAGTCCCTCCATGTTGGTCTGCTGTGCCTGGCCCTCCATGTTGGTCTGCTCTATTTGTCCCTCCATGTTGGTCTGCTCTGCTAGTCCCTCCATGTTGGTCTGCTCTGCTAGTCCCTCCATGTTGGTCTGCTCTGCTAGTCCCTCCATGTTGGTCTGCTCTGCTAGTCCCTCCATGTTGGTCTGCTCTGCTAGTCTGCTCTGCTAGTCCCTCCATGTTGGTCTGCTCTGCTAGTCCCTCCATGTTGGTCTGCTCTGCTAGTCCCTCCATGTTGGTCTGCTCTGCTAGTCCCTCCATGTTGGTCTGCTCTGCTAGTCCCTCCATGTTGGTCTGCTGGGCCTGTCCCTCCATGTTGGTCTGCTCTGCTTGTCCCTCCATGTTGGTCTGCTCTGCTAGTCCCTCCATGTTGGTCTGCTGTGCCTGGCCCTCCATGTTGGTCTGCTCTGCTAGTCCCTCCATGTTGGTCTGCTCTGCTAGTCCCTCCATGTTGGTCTGCTCTGCTAGTCCCTCCATGTTGGTCTGCTGTGCCTGGCCCTCCATGTTGGTCTGCTCTGGTAGTCCCTCCATGTTGGTCTGCTCTGCTAGTCCCTCCATGTTGGTCTGCTCTGCTAGTCCCTCCATGTTGGTCTGCTCTGCTAGTCCCTCCATGTTGGTCTGCTCTGCTAGTCCCTCCATGTTGGTCTGCTGGGCCTGTCCCTCCATGTTGGTCTGCTCTGCTAGTCCCTCCATGTTGGTCTGCTCTGCTAGTCCCTCCATGTTGGTCTGCTCTGCTAGTCCCTCCATGTTGGTCTGCTCTGCTAGTCCCTCCATGTTGGTCTGCTGGGCCTGTCCCTCCATGTTGGTCTGCTCTGCTTGTCCCTCCATGTTGGTCTGCTCTGCTAGTCCCTCCATGTTGGTCTGCTCTGCTAGTCCCTCCATGTTGGTCTGCTGGGCCTGTCCCTCCATGTTGGTCTGCTCTGCTAGTCCCTCCATGTTGGTCTGCTCTGCTAGTCCCTCCATGTTGGTCTGCTGTGCCTGGCCCTCCATGTTGGTCTGCTCTGCTAGTCCCTCCATGTTGGTCTGCTTTGCTAGTCCCTCCATGTTGGTCTGCTCTGCTAGTCCCTCCATGTTGGTCTGCTCTGCTAGTCCCTCCATGTTGGTCTGCTCTGCTAGTCCCTCCCTGTTGGTCTGCTCTGCTAGTCCCTCCATGGTGGTCTGCTCTGCTAGTCCCTCCATGTTGGTCTGCTCTGCTAGTCCCTCCATGTTGGTCTGCTCTGCTAGTCCCTCCATGTTGGTCTGCTCTGCTAGTCCCTCCATGTTGGTCTGCTGGGCCTGTCCCTCCATGTTGGTCTGCTCTGCTTGTCCCTCCATGTTGGTCTGCTCTGCTTGTCCCTCCATGTTGGTCTGCTGTGCCTGGCCCTCCATGTTGGTCTGCTCTGATAGTCCCTCCATGTTGGTCTGCTCTGCTAGTCCCTCCATGTTGGTCTGCTCTGCTAGTCCCTCCATGTTGGTCTGCTCTGCTAGTCCCTCCATGTTGGTCTGCTCTGCTAGTCCCTCCATGTTGGTCTGCTCTGCTAGTCCCTCCATGTTGGTCTGCTCTGCTAGTCTGCTCTGCTAGTCCCTCCATGTTGGTCTGCTCTGCTAGTCCCTCCATGTTGGTCTGCTCTGCTAGTCCCTCCATGTTGGTCTGCTCTGCTAGTCCCTCCATGTTGGTCTGCTGGGCCTGTCCCTCCATGTTGGTCTGCTCTGCTTGTCCCTCCATGTTGGTCTGCTCTGCTAGTCCCTCCATGTTGGTCTGCTGTGCCTGGCCCTCCATGTTGGTCTGCTCTGCTAGTCCCTCCATGTTGGTCTGCTCTGCTAGTCCCTCCATGTTGGTCTGCTGTGCCTGGCCCTCCATGTTGGTCTGCTCTGCTAGTCCCTCCATGTTGGTCTGCTCTGCTAGTCCCTCCATGTTGGTCTGCTCTGCTAGTCCCTCCATGTTGGTCTGCTCTGCTAGTCCCTCCATGTTGGTCTGCTCTGCTAGTCCCTCCCTGTTGGTCTGCTCTGCTAGTCCCTCCATGTTGGTCTGCTCTGCTAGTCCCTCCATGTTGGTCTGCTCTGCTAGTCCCTCCATGTTGGTCTGCTCTGCTAGTCCCTCCATGTTGGTCTGCTGGGCCTGTCCCTCCATGTTGGTCTGCTCTGCTTGTCCCTCCATGTTGGTCTGCTCTGCTTGTCCCTCCATGTTGGTCTGCTGTGCCTGGCCCTCCATGTTGGTCTGCTCTGCTAGTCCCTCCATGTTGGTCTGCTCTGCTAGTCCCTCCATGTTGGTCTGCTCTGCTAGTCCCTCCATGTTGGTCTGCTCTGCTAGTCCCTCCATGTTGGTCTGCTCTGCTAGTCCCTCCATGTTGGTCTGCTCTGCTAGTCCCTCCATGTTGGTCTGCTCTGCTAGTCTGCTCTGCTAGTCCCTCCATGTTGGTCTGCTCTGCTAGTCCCTCCATGTTGGTCTGCTCTGCTAGTCCCTCCATGTTGGTCTGCTCTGCTAGTCCCTCCATGTTGGTCTGCTGGGCCTGTCCCTCCATGTTGGTCTGCTCTGCTAGTCCCTCCATGTTGGTCTGCTCTGCTAGTCCCTCCATGTTGGTCTGCTCTGCTAGTCCCTCCCTGTTGGTCTGCTCTGCTAGTCCCTCCATGTTGGTCTGCTCTGCTAGTCCCTCCATGTTGGTCTGCTCTGCTAGTCCCTCCATGTTGGTCTGCTCTGCTAGTCCCTCCATGTTGGTCTGCTCTGCTAGTCCCTCCATGTTGGTCTGCTCTGCTAGTCCCTCCATGTTGGTCTGCTGTGCCTGGCCCTCCATGTTGGTCTGCTCTGCTTGTCCCGCCATGTTGGTCTGCTCTGCTAGTCCCTCCATGTTGGTCTGCTCTGCTAGTCCCTCCATGTTGGTCTGCTCTGCTAGTCCCTCCATGTTGGTCTACTGTGCCTGGCCCTCCATGTTGGTCTGCTCTGCTAGTCCCTCTATGTTGGTCTGCTGTGCCTGGCCCTCCATGTTGGTCTGCTCTGCTAGTCCCTCCATGTTGGTCTGCTCTGCTAGTCCCTCCATGTTGGTCTGCTGGGCCTGTCCCTCCATGTTGGTCTGCTCTGCTTGTCCCTCCATGTTGGTCTGCTCTGCTAGTCCCTCCATGTTGGTCTGCTGTGCCTGGCCCTCCATGTTGGTCTGCTCTGCTAGTCCCTCCATGTTGGTCTGCTCTGCTAGTCCCTCCATGTTGGTCTGCTCTGCTAGTCCCTCCATGTTGGTCTGCTGTGCCTGGCCCTCCATGTTGGTCTGCTCTGGTAGTCCCTCCATGTTGGTCTGCTCTGCTAGTCCCTCCATGTTGGTCTGCTCTGCTAGTCCCTCCATGTTGGTCTGCTCTGCTAGTCCCTCCATGTTGGTCTGCTCTGCTAGTCCCTCCATGTTGGTCTGCTCTGCTAGTCCCTCCATGTTGGTCTGCTCTGCTAGTCCCTCCATGTTGGTCTGCTGGGCCTGTCCCTCCATGTTGGTCTGCTCTGCTAGTCCCTCCATGTTGGTCTGCTCTGCTAGTCCCTCCATGTTGGTCTGCTCTGCTAGTCCCTCCATGTTGGTCTGCTCTGCTAGTCCCTCCATGTTGGTCTGCTGGGCCTGTCCCTCCATGTTGGTCTGCTCTGCTTGTCCCTCCATGTTGGTCTGCTCTGCTAGTCCCTCCATGTTGGTCTGCTGTGCCTGGCCCTCCATGTTGGTCTGCTCTGCTAGTCCCTCCATGTTGGTCTGCTCTGCTAGTCCCTCCATGTTGGTCTGCTCTGCTAGTCCCTCCATGTTGGTCTGCTCTGCTAGTCCCTCCATGTTGGTCTGCTGTGCCTGGCCCTCCATGTTGGTCTGCTCTGCTTGTCCCTCCATGTTGGTCTGCTCTGCTAGTCCCTCCATGTTGGTCTGCTCTGCTAGTCCCTCCATGTTGGTCTGCTCTGCTAGTCCCTCCATGTTGGTCTACTGTGCCTGGCCCTCCATGTTGGTCTGCTCTGCTAGTCCCTCTATGTTGGTCTGCTGTGCCTGGCCCTCCATGTTGGTCTGCTCTGCTAGTCCCTCCATGTTGGTCTGCTCTGCTAGTCCCTCCATGTTGGTCTGCTGGGCCTGTCCCTCCATGTTGGTCTGCTCTGCTTGTCCCTCCATGTTGGTCTGCTCTGCTAGTCCCTCCATGTTGGTCTGCTGTGCCTGGCCCTCCATGTTGGTCTGCTCTGCTAGTCCCTCCATGTTGGTCTGCTCTGCTAGTCCCTCCATGTTGGTCTGCTCTGCTAGTCCCTCCATGTTGGTCTGCTGTGCCTGGCCCTCCATGTTGGTCTGCTCTGGTAGTCCCTCCATGTTGGTCTGCTCTGCTAGTCCCTCCATGTTGGTCTGCTCTGCTAGTCCCTCCATGTTGGTCTGCTCTGCTAGTCCCTCCATGTTGGTCTGCTCTGCTAGTCCCTCCATGTTGGTCTGCTCTGCTAGTCCCTCCATGTTGGTCTGCTGGGCCTGTCCCTCCATGTTGGTCTGCTCTGCTAGTCCCTCCATGTTGGTCTGCTCTGCTAGTCCCTCCATGTTGGTCTGCTCTGCTAGTCCCTCCATGTTGGTCTGCTCTGCTAGTCCCTCCATGTTGGTCTGCTGGGCCTGTCCCTCCATGTTGGTCTGCTCTGCTTGTCCCTCCATGTTGGTCTGCTCTGCTAGTCCCTCCATGTTGGTCTGCTGTGCCTGGCCCTCCATGTTGGTCTGCTCTGCTAGTCCCTCCATGTTGGTCTGCTCTGCTAGTCCCTCCATGTTGGTCTGCTCTGCTAGTCTGCTCTGCTAGTCCCTCCATGTTGGTCTGCTCTGCTAGTCCCTCCATGTTGGTCTGCTCTGCTAGTCCCTCCATGTTGGTCTGCTCTGCTAGTCCCTCCATGTTGGTCTGCTGGGCCTGTCCCTCCATGTTGGTCTGCTCTGCTAGTCCCTCCATGTTGGTCTGCTCTGCTAGTCCCTCCATGTTGGTCTGCTCTGCTAGTCCCTCCCTGTTGGTCTGCTCTGCTAGTCCCTCCATGTTGGTCTGCTCTGCTAGTCCCTCCATGTTGGTCTGCTCTGCTAGTCCCTCCATGTTGGTCTGCTCTGCTAGTCCCTCCATGTTGGTCTGCTCTGCTAGTCCCTCCATGTTGGTCTGCTGTGCCTGGCCCTCCATGTTGGTCTGCTCTGCTTGTCCCGCCATGTTGGTCTGCTCTGCTAGTCCCTCCATGTTGGTCTGCTCTGCTAGTCCCTCCATGTTGGTCTGCTCTGCTAGTCCCTCCATGTTGGTCGACTGTGCCTGGCCCTCCATGTTGGTCTGCTCTGCTAGTCCCTCTATGTTGGTCTGCTGTGCCTGGCCCTCCATGTTGGTCTGCTCTGCTAGTCCCTCCATGTTGGTCTGCTCTGCTAGTCCCTCCATGTTGGTCTGCTGGGCCTGTCCCTCCATGTTGGTCTGCTCTGCTTGTCCCTCCATGTTGGTCTGCTCTGCTAGTCCCTCCATGTTGGTCTGCTGTGCCTGGCCCTCCATGTTGGTCTGCTCTGCTAGTCCCTCCATGTTGGTCTGCTCTGCTAGTCCCTCCATGTTGGTCTGCTCTGCTAGTCCCTCCATGTTGGTCTGCTGTGCCTGGCCCTCCATGTTGGTCTGCTCTGGTAGTCCCTCCATGTTGGTCTGCTCTGCTAGTCCCTCCATGTTGGTCTGCTCTGCTAGTCCCTCCATGTTGGTCTGCTCTGCTAGTCCCTCCATGTTGGTCTGCTCTGCTAGTCCCTCCATGTTGGTCTGCTCTGCTAGTCCCTCCATGTTGGTCTGCTGGGCCTGTCCCTCCATGTTGGTCTGCTCTGCTAGTCCCTCCATGTTGGTCTGCTCTGCTAGTCCCTCCATGTTGGTCTGCTCTGCTAGTCCCTCCATGTTGGTCTGCTCTGCTAGTCCCTCCATGTTGGTCTGCTGGGCCTGTCCCTCCATGTTGGTCTGCTCTGCTTGTCCCTCCATGTTGGTCTGCTCTGCTAGTCCCTCCATGTTGGTCTGCTGTGCCTGGCCCTCCATGTTGGTCTGCTCTGCTAGTCCCTCCATGTTGGTCTGCTCTGCTAGTCCCTCCATGTTGGTCTGCTCTGCTAGTCCCTCCATGTTGGTCTGCTCTGCTAGTCCCTCCATGTTGGTCTGCTGTGCCTGGCCCTCCATGTTGGTCTGCTCTGCTTGTCCCTCCATGTTGGTCTGCTCTGCTAGTCCCTCCATGTTGGTCTGCTCTGCTAGTCCCTCCATGTTGGTCTGCTCTGCTAGTCCCTCCATGTTGGTCTACTGTGCCTGGCCCTCCATGTTGGTCTGCTCTGCTAGTCCCTCTATGTTGGTCTGCTGTGCCTGGCCCTCCATGTTGGTCTGCTCTGCTAGTCCCTCCATGTTGGTCTGCTCTGCTAGTCCCTCCATGTTGGTCTGCTGGGCCTGTCCCTCCATGTTGGTCTGCTCTGCTTGTCCCTCCATGTTGGTCTGCTCTGCTAGTCCCTCCATGTTGGTCTGCTGTGCCTGGCCCTCCATGTTGGTCTGCTCTGCTAGTCCCTCCATGTTGGTCTGCTCTGCTAGTCCCTCCATGTTGGTCTGCTCTGCTAGTCCCTCCATGTTGGTCTGCTGTGCCTGGCCCTCCATGTTGGTCTGCTCTGGTAGTCCCTCCATGTTGGTCTGCTCTGCTAGTCCCTCCATGTTGGTCTGCTCTGCTAGTCCCTCCATGTTGGTCTGCTCTGCTAGTCCCTCCATGTTGGTCTGCTCTGCTAGTCCCTCCATGTTGGTCTGCTCTGCTAGTCCCTCCATGTTGGTCTGCTGGGCCTGTCCCTCCATGTTGGTCTGCTCTGCTAGTCCCTCCATGTTGGTCTGCTCTGCTAGTCCCTCCATGTTGGTCTGCTCTGCTAGTCCCTCCATGTTGGTCTGCTCTGCTAGTCCCTCCATGTTGGTCTGCTGGGCCTGTCCCTCCATGTTGGTCTGCTCTGCTTGTCCCTCCATGTTGGTCTGCTCTGCTAGTCCCTCCATGTTGGTCTGCTGTGCCTGGCCCTCCATGTTGGTCTGCTCTGCTAGTCCCTCCATGTTGGTCTGCTCTGCTAGTCCCTCCATGTTGGTCTGCTCTGCTAGTCTGCTCTGCTAGTCCCTCCATGTTGGTCTGCTCTGCTAGTCCCTCCATGTTGGTCTGCTCTGCTAGTCCCTCCATGTTGGTCTGCTCTGCTAGTCCCTCCATGTTGGTCTGCTGGGCCTGTCCCTCCATGTTGGTCTGCTCTGCTAGTCCCTCCATGTTGGTCTGCTCTGCTAGTCCCTCCATGTTGGTCTGCTCTGCTAGTCCCTCCCTGTTGGTCTGCTCTGCTAGTCCCTCCATGTTGGTCTGCTCTGCTAGTCCCTCCATGTTGGTCTGCTCTGCTAGTCCCTCCATGTTGGTCTGCTCTGCTAGTCCCTCCATGTTGGTCTGCTCTGCTAGTCCCTCCATGTTGGTCTGCTCTGCTAGTCCCTCCATGTTGGTCTGCTGTGCCTGGCCCTCCATGTTGGTCTGCTCTGCTTGTCCCGCCATGTTGGTCTGCTCTGCTAGTCCCTCCATGTTGGTCTGCTCTGCTAGTCCCTCCATGTTGGTCTGCTCTGCTAGTCCCTCCATGTTGGTCTGCTGTGCCTGGCCCTCCATGTTGGTCTGCTCTGCTAGTCCCTCCATGTTGGTCTGCTCTGCTAGTCCCTCCATGTTGGTCTGCTCTGCTAGTCCCTCCCTGTTGGTCTGCTCTGCTAGTCCCTCCATGTTGGTCTGCTCTGCTAGTCCCTCCATGTTGGTCTGCTCTGCTAGTCCCTCCATGTTGGTCTGCTCTGCTAGTCCCTCCATGTTGGTCTGCTCTGCTAGTCCCTCCATGTTGGTCTGCTGTGCCTGGCCCTCCATGTTGGTCTGCTCTGCTTGTCCCGCCATGTTGGTCTGCTCTGCTAGTCCCTCCATGTTGGTCTGCTCTGCTAGTCCCTCCATGTTGGTCTGCTCTGCTAGTCCCTCCATG
This sequence comes from Eutrigla gurnardus, assembly GCF_963514095.1. NCBI lineage: Eukaryota > Metazoa > Chordata > Actinopteri > Perciformes > Triglidae > Eutrigla > Eutrigla gurnardus. The sequence goes on from NW_028155491.1 coordinate 25,042, forward strand.
TTGGTCTGCTGTGCCTGGCCCTCCATGTTGGTCTGCTCTGCTTGTCCCGCCATGTTGGTCTGCTCTGCTAGTCCCTCCATGTTGGTCTGCTCTGCTAGTCCCTCCATGTTGGTCTGCTCTGCTAGTCCCTCCATGTTGGTCTGCTGTGCCTGGCCCTCCATGTTGGTCTGCTCTGCTAGTCCCTCCATGTTGGTCTGCTCTGCTAGTCCCTCCATGTTGGTCTGCTCTGCTAGTCCCTCCCTGTTGGTCTGCTCTGCTAGTCCCTCCATGTTGGTCTGCTCTGCTAGTCCCTCCATGTTGGTCTGCTCTGCTAGTCCCTCCATGTTGGTCTGCTCTGCTAGTCCCTCCATGTTGGTCTGCTCTGCTAGTCCCTCCATGTTGGTCTGCTGTGCCTGGCCCTCCATGTTGGTCTGCTCTGCTTGTCCCGCCATGTTGGTCTGCTCTGCTAGTCCCTCCATGTTGGTCTGCTCTGCTAGTCCCTCCATGTTGGTCTGCTCTGCTAGTCCCTCCATGTTGGTCGACTGTGCCTGGCCCTCCATGTTGGTCTGCTCTGCTAGTCCCTCTATGTTGGTCTGCTGTGCCTGGCCCTCCATGTTGGTCTGCTCTGCTAGTCCCTCCATGTTGGTCTGCTCTGCTAGTCCCTCCATGTTGGTCTGCTGGGCCTGTCCCTCCATGTTGGTCTGCTCTGCTTGTCCCTCCATGTTGGTCTGCTCTGCTAGTCCCTCCATGTTGGTCTGCTGTGCCTGGCCCTCCATGTTGGTCTGCTCTGCTAGTCCCTCCATGTTGGTCTGCTCTGCTAGTCCCTCCATGTTGGTCTGCTCTGCTAGTCCCTCCATGTTGGTCTGCTGTGCCTGGCCCTCCATGTTGGTCTGCTCTGGTAGTCCCTCCATGTTGGTCTGCTCTGCTAGTCCCTCCATGTTGGTCTGCTCTGCTAGTCCCTCCATGTTGGTCTGCTCTGCTAGTCCCTCCATGTTGGTCTGCTCTGCTAGTCCCTCCATGTTGGTCTGCTCTGCTAGTCCCTCCATGTTGGTCTGCTGGGCCTGTCCCTCCATGTTGGTCTGCTCTGCTAGTCCCTCCATGTTGGTCTGCTCTGCTAGTCCCTCCATGTTGGTCTGCTCTGCTAGTCCCTCCATGTTGGTCTGCTCTGCTAGTCCCTCCATGTTGGTCTGCTGGGCCTGTCCCTCCATGTTGGTCTGCTCTGCTTGTCCCTCCATGTTGGTCTGCTCTGCTAGTCCCTCCATGTTGGTCTGCTGTGCCTGGCCCTCCATGTTGGTCTGCTCTGCTAGTCCCTCCATGTTGGTCTGCTCTGCTAGTCCCTCCATGTTGGTCTGCTCTGCTAGTCCCTCCATGTTGGTCTGCTCTGCTAGTCCCTCCATGTTGGTCTGCTGTGCCTGGCCCTCCATGTTGGTCTGCTCTGCTTGTCCCTCCATGTTGGTCTGCTCTGCTAGTCCCTCCATGTTGGTCTGCTCTGCTAGTCCCTCCATGTTGGTCTGCTCTGCTAGTCCCTCCATGTTGGTCTACTGTGCCTGGCCCTCCATGTTGGTCTGCTCTGCTAGTCCCTCTATGTTGGTCTGCTGTGCCTGGCCCTCCATGTTGGTCTGCTCTGCTAGTCCCTCCATGTTGGTCTGCTCTGCTAGTCCCTCCATGTTGGTCTGCTGGGCCTGTCCCTCCATGTTGGTCTGCTCTGCTTGTCCCTCCATGTTGGTCTGCTCTGCTAGTCCCTCCATGTTGGTCTGCTGTGCCTGGCCCTCCATGTTGGTCTGCTCTGCTAGTCCCTCCATGTTGGTCTGCTCTGCTAGTCCCTCCATGTTGGTCTGCTCTGCTAGTCCCTCCATGTTGGTCTGCTGTGCCTGGCCCTCCATGTTGGTCTGCTCTGGTAGTCCCTCCATGTTGGTCTGCTCTGCTAGTCCCTCCATGTTGGTCTGCTCTGCTAGTCCCTCCATGTTGGTCTGCTCTGCTAGTCCCTCCATGTTGGTCTGCTCTGCTAGTCCCTCCATGTTGGTCTGCTCTGCTAGTCCCTCCATGTTGGTCTGCTGGGCCTGTCCCTCCATGTTGGTCTGCTCTGCTAGTCCCTCCATGTTGGTCTGCTCTGCTAGTCCCTCCATGTTGGTCTGCTCTGCTAGTCCCTCCATGTTGGTCTGCTCTGCTAGTCCCTCCATGTTGGTCTGCTGGGCCTGTCCCTCCATGTTGGTCTGCTCTGCTTGTCCCTCCATGTTGGTCTGCTCTGCTAGTCCCTCCATGTTGGTCTGCTGTGCCTGGCCCTCCATGTTGGTCTGCTCTGCTAGTCCCTCCATGTTGGTCTGCTCTGCTAGTCCCTCCATGTTGGTCTGCTCTGCTAGTCTGCTCTGCTAGTCCCTCCATGTTGGTCTGCTCTGCTAGTCCCTCCATGTTGGTCTGCTCTGCTAGTCCCTCCATGTTGGTCTGCTCTGCTAGTCCCTCCATGTTGGTCTGCTGGGCCTGTCCCTCCATGTTGGTCTGCTCTGCTAGTCCCTCCATGTTGGTCTGCTCTGCTAGTCCCTCCATGTTGGTCTGCTCTGCTAGTCCCTCCCTGTTGGTCTGCTCTGCTAGTCCCTCCATGTTGGTCTGCTCTGCTAGTCCCTCCATGTTGGTCTGCTCTGCTAGTCCCTCCATGTTGGTCTGCTCTGCTAGTCCCTCCATGTTGGTCTGCTCTGCTAGTCCCTCCATGTTGGTCTGCTCTGCTAGTCCCTCCATGTTGGTCTGCTGTGCCTGGCCCTCCATGTTGGTCTGCTCTGCTTGTCCCGCCATGTTGGTCTGCTCTGCTAGTCCCTCCATGTTGGTCTGCTCTGCTAGTCCCTCCATGTTGGTCTGCTCTGCTAGTCCCTCCATGTTGGTCTGCTGTGCCTGGCCCTCCATGTTGGTCTGCTCTGCTAGTCCCTCCATGTTGGTCTGCTCTGCTAGTCCCTCCATGTTGGTCTGCTCTGCTAGTCCCTCCATGTTGGTCTGCTGTGCCTGGCCCTCCATGTTGGTCTGCTCTGGTAGTCCCTCCATGTTGGTCTGCTCTGCTAGTCCCTCCATGTTGGTCTGCTCTGCTAGTCCCTCCATGTTGGTCTGCTCTGCTAGTCCCTCCATGTTGGTCTGCTCTGCTAGTCCCTCCATGTTGGTCTGCTCTGCTAGTCCCTCCATGTTGGTCTGCTGGGCCTGTCCCTCCATGTTGGTCTGCTCTGCTAGTCCCTCCATGTTGGTCTGCTCTGCTAGTCCCTCCATGTTGGTCTGCTCTGCTAGTCCCTCCATGTTGGTCTGCTCTGCTAGTCCCTCCATGTTGGTCTGCTGGGCCTGTCCCTCCATGTTGGTCTGCTCTGCTTGTCCCTCCATGTTGGTCTGCTCTGCTAGTCCCTCCATGTTGGTCTGCTGTGCCTGGCCCTCCATGTTGGTCTGCTCTGCTAGTCCCTCCATGTTGGTCTGCTCTGCTAGTCCCTCCATGTTGGTCTGCTCTGCTAGTCCCTCCATGTTGGTCTGCTCTGCTAGTCCCTCCATGTTGGTCTGCTGTGCCTGGCCCTCCATGTTGGTCTGCTCTGCTTGTCCCTCCATGTTGGTCTGCTCTGCTAGTCCCTCCATGTTGGTCTGCTCTGCTAGTCCCTCCATGTTGGTCTGCTCTGCTAGTCCCTCCATGTTGGTCTACTGTGCCTGGCCCTCCATGTTGGTCTGCTCTGCTAGTCCCTCTATGTTGGTCTGCTGTGCCTGGCCCTCCATGTTGGTCTGCTCTGCTAGTCCCTCCATGTTGGTCTGCTCTGCTAGTCCCTCCATGTTGGTCTGCTGGGCCTGTCCCTCCATGTTGGTCTGCTCTGCTTGTCCCTCCATGTTGGTCTGCTCTGCTAGTCCCTCCATGTTGGTCTGCTGTGCCTGGCCCTCCATGTTGGTCTGCTCTGCTAGTCCCTCCATGTTGGTCTGCTCTGCTAGTCCCTCCATGTTGGTCTGCTCTGCTAGTCCCTCCATGTTGGTCTGCTGTGCCTGGCCCTCCATGTTGGTCTGCTCTGGTAGTCCCTCCATGTTGGTCTGCTCTGCTAGTCCCTCCATGTTGGTCTGCTCTGCTAGTCCCTCCATGTTGGTCTGCTCTGCTAGTCCCTCCATGTTGGTCTGCTCTGCTAGTCCCTCCATGTTGGTCTGCTCTGCTAGTCCCTCCATGTTGGTCTGCTGGGCCTGTCCCTCCATGTTGGTCTGCTCTGCTAGTCCCTCCATGTTGGTCTGCTCTGCTAGTCCCTCCATGTTGGTCTGCTCTGCTAGTCCCTCCATGTTGGTCTGCTCTGCTAGTCCCTCCATGTTGGTCTGCTGGGCCTGTCCCTCCATGTTGGTCTGCTCTGCTTGTCCCTCCATGTTGGTCTGCTCTGCTAGTCCCTCCATGTTGGTCTGCTGTGCCTGGCCCTCCATGTTGGTCTGCTCTGCTAGTCCCTCCATGTTGGTCTGCTCTGCTAGTCCCTCCATGTTGGTCTGCTCTGCTAGTCTGCTCTGCTAGTCCCTCCATGTTGGTCTGCTCTGCTAGTCCCTCCATGTTGGTCTGCTCTGCTAGTCCCTCCATGTTGGTCTGCTCTGCTAGTCCCTCCATGTTGGTCTGCTGGGCCTGTCCCTCCATGTTGGTCTGCTCTGCTAGTCCCTCCATGTTGGTCTGCTCTGCTAGTCCCTCCATGTTGGTCTGCTCTGCTAGTCCCTCCCTGTTGGTCTGCTCTGCTAGTCCCTCCATGTTGGTCTGCTCTGCTAGTCCCTCCATGTTGGTCTGCTCTGCTAGTCCCTCCATGTTGGTCTGCTCTGCTAGTCCCTCCATGTTGGTCTGCTCTGCTAGTCCCTCCATGTTGGTCTGCTCTGCTAGTCCCTCCATGTTGGTCTGCTGTGCCTGGCCCTCCATGTTGGTCTGCTCTGCTTGTCCCGCCATGTTGGTCTGCTCTGCTAGTCCCTCCATGTTGGTCTGCTCTGCTAGTCCCTCCATGTTGGTCTGCTCTGCTAGTCCCTCCATGTTGGTCTACTGTGCCTGGCCCTCCATGTTGGTCTGCTCTGCTAGTCCCTCTATGTTGGTCTGCTGTGCCTGGCCCTCCATGTTGGTCTGCTCTGCTAGTCCCTCCATGTTGGTCTGCTCTGCTAGTCCCTCCATGTTGGTCTGCTGGGCCTGTCCCTCCATGTTGGTCTGCTCTGCTTGTCCCTCCATGTTGGTCTGCTCTGCTAGTCCCTCCATGTTGGTCTGCTGTGCCTGGCCCTCCATGTTGGTCTGCTCTGCTAGTCCCTCCATGTTGGTCTGCTCTGCTAGTCCCTCCATGTTGGTCTGCTCTGCTAGTCCCTCCATGTTGGTCTGCTGTGCCTGGCCCTCCATGTTGGTCTGCTCTGGTAGTCCCTCCATGTTGGTCTGCTCTGCTAGTCCCTCCATGTTGGTCTGCTCTGCTAGTCCCTCCATGTTGGTCTGCTCTGCTAGTCCCTCCATGTTGGTCTGCTCTGCTAGTCCCTCCATGTTGGTCTGCTCTGCTAGTCCCTCCATGTTGGTCTGCTCTGCTAGTCCCTCCATGTTGGTCTGCTGGGCCTGTCCCTCCATGTTGGTCTGCTCTGCTAGTCCCTCCATGTTGGTCTGCTCTGCTAGTCCCTCCATGTTGGTCTGCTCTGCTAGTCCCTCCATGTTGGTCTGCTCTGCTAGTCCCTCCATGTTGGTCTGCTGGGCCTGTCCCTCCATGTTGGTCTGCTCTGCTTATCCCTCCATGTTGGTCTGCTCTGCTAGTCCCTCCATGTTGGTCTGCTGTGCCTGGCCCTCCATGTTGGTCTGCTCTGCTAGTCCCTCCATGTTGGTCTGCTCTGCTAGTCCCTCCATGTTGGTCTGCTCTGCTAGTCCCTCCATGTTGGTCTGCTGTGCCTGGCCCTCCATGTTGGTCTGCTCTGCTAGTCCCTCCATGTTGGTCTGCTCTGCTAGTCCCTCCATGTTGGTCTGCTCTGCTAGTCCCTCCATGTTGGTCTGCTGTGCCTGGCCCTCCATGTTGGTCTGCTCTGGTAGTCCCTCCATGTTGGTCTGCTCTGCTAGTCCCTCCATGTTGGTCTGCTCTGCTAGTCCCTCCATGTTGGTCTGCTCTGCTAGTCCCTCCATGTTGGTCTGCTCTGCTAGTCCCTCCATGTTGGTCTGCTCTACTAGTCCCTCCATGTTGGTCTGCTGGGCCTGTCCCTCCATGTTGGTCTGCTCTGCTAGTCCCTCCATGTTGGTCTGCTCTGCTAGTCCCTCCATGTTGGTCTGCTCTGCTAGTCCCTCCATGTTGGTCTGCTCTGCTAGTCCCTCCATGTTGGTCTGCTGGGCCTGTCCCTCCATGTTGGTCTGCTCTGCTTGTCCCTCCATGTTGGTCTGCTCTGCTAGTCCCTCCATGTTGGTCTGCTGTGCCTGGCCCTCCATGTTGGTCTGCTCTGCTAGTCCCTCCATGTTGGTCTGCTCTGCTAGTCCCTCCATGTTGGTCTGCTCTGCTAGTCTGCTCTGCTAGTCCCTCCATGTTGGTCTGCTCTGCTAGTCCCTCCATGTTGGTCTGCTCTGCTAGTCCCTCCATGTTGGTCTGCTCTGCTAGTCCCTCCATGTTGGTCTGCTGGGCCTGTCCCTCCATGTTGGTCTGCTCTGCTAGTCCCTCCATGTTGGTCTGCTCTGCTAGTCCCTCCATGTTGGTCTGCTCTGCTAGTCCCTCCCTGTTGGTCTGCTCTGCTAGTCCCTCCATGTTGGTCTGCTCTGCTAGTCCCTCCATGTTGGTCTGCTCTGCTAGTCCCTCCATGTTGGTCTGCTCTGCTAGTCCCTCCATGTTGGTCTGCTCTGCTAGTCCCTCCATGTTGGTCTGCTCTGCTAGTCCCTCCATGTTGGTCTGCTGTGCCTGGCCCTCCATGTTGGTCTGCTCTGCTTGTCCCGCCATGTTGGTCTGCTCTGCTAGTCCCTCCATGTTGGTCTGCTCTGCTAGTCCCTCCATGTTGGTCTGCTCTGCTAGTCCCTCCATGTTGGTCTACTGTGCCTGGCCCTCCATGTTGGTCTGCTCTGCTAGTCCCTCTATGTTGGTCTGCTGTGCCTGGCCCTCCATGTTGGTCTGCTCTGCTAGTCCCTCCATGTTGGTCTGCTCTGCTAGTCCCTCCATGTTGGTCTGCTCTGCTTGTCCCTCCATGTTGGTCTGCTCTGCTAGTCCCTCCATGTTGGTCTGCTGTGCCTGGCCCTCCATGTTGGTCTGCTCTGCTAGTCCCTCCATGTTGGTCTGCTCTGCTAGTCCCTCCATGTTGGTCTGCTCTGCTAGTCCCTCCATGTTGGTCTGCTGTGCCTGGCCCTCCATGTTGGTCTGCTCTGGTAGTCCCTCCATGTTGGTCTGCTCTGCTAGTCCTTCCATGTTGGTCTGCTCTGCTAGTCCCTCCATGTTGGTCTGCTCTGCTAGTCCCTCCATGTTGGTCTGCTCTGCTAGTCCCTCCATGTTGGTCTGCTCTGCTAGTCCCTCCATGTTGGTCTGCTCTGCTAGTCCCTCCATGTTGGTCTGCTGGGCCTGTCCCTCCATGTTGGTCTGCTCTGCTAGTCCCTCCATGTTGGTCTGCTCTGCTAGTCCCTCCATGTTGGTCTGCTCTGCTAGTCCCTCCATGTTGGTCTGCTCTGCTAGTCCCTCCATGTTGGTCTGCTGGGCCTGTCCCTCCATGTTGGTCTGCTCTGCTTGTCCCTCCATGTTGGTCTGCTCTGCTAGTCCCTCCATGTTGGTCTGCTGTGCCTGGCCCTCCATGTTGGTCTGCTCTGCTAGTCCCTCCATGTTGGTCTGCTCTGCTAGTCCCTCCATGTTGGTCTGCTCTGCTAGTCCCTCCATGTTGGTCTGCTCTGCTAGTCCCTCCATGTTGGTCTGCTGTGCCTGGCCCTCCATGTTGGTCTGCTCTGCTTGTCCCTCCATGTTGGTCTGCTCTGCTAGTCCCTCCATGTTGGTCTGCTCTGCTAGTCCCTCCATGTTGGTCTGCTCTGCTAGTCCCTCCATGTTGGTCTACTGTGCCTGGCCCTCCATGTTGGTCTGCTCTGCTAGTCCCTCTATGTTGGTCTGCTGTGCCTGGCCCTCCATGTTGGTCTGCTCTGCTAGTCCCTCCATGTTGGTCTGCTCTGCTAGTCCCTCCATGTTGGTCTGCTGGGCCTGTCCCTCCATGTTGGTCTGCTCTGCTTGTCCCTCCATGTTGGTCTGCTCTGCTAGTCCCTCCATGTTGGTCTGCTGTGCCTGGCCCTCCATGTTGGTCTGCTCTGCTAGTCCCTCCATGTTGGTCTGCTCTGCTAGTCCCTCCATGTTGGTCTGCTCTGCTAGTCCCTCCATGTTGGTCTGCTGTGCCTGGCCCTCCATGTTGGTCTGCTCTGGTAGTCCCTCCATGTTGGTCTGCTCTGCTAGTCCCTCCATGTTGGTCTGCTCTGCTAGTCCCTCCATGTTGGTCTGCTCTGCTAGTCCCTCCATGTTGGTCTGCTCTGCTAGTCCCTCCATGTTGGTCTGCTCTGCTAGTCCCTCCATGTTGGTCTGCTGGGCCTGTCCCTCCATGTTGGTCTGCTCTGCTAGTCCCTCCATGTTGGTCTGCTCTGCTAGTCCCTCCATGTTGGTCTGCTCTGCTAGTCCCTCCATGTTGGTCTGCTCTGCTAGTCCCTCCATGTTGGTCTGCTGGGCCTGTCCCTCCATGTTGGTCTGCTCTGCTTGTCCCTCCATGTTGGTCTGCTCTGCTAGTCCCTCCATGTTGGTCTGCTGTGCCTGGCCCTCCATGTTGGTCTGCTCTGCTAGTCCCTCCATGTTGGTCTGCTCTGCTAGTCCCTCCATGTTGGTCTGCTGTGCCTGGCCCTCCATGTTGGTCTGCTCTGCTAGTCCCTCCATGTTGGTCTGCTCTGCTAGTCCCTCCATGTTGGTCTGCTCTGCTAGTCCCTCCATGTTGGTCTGCTCTGCTAGTCCCTCCCTGTTGGTCTGCTCTGCTAGTCCCTCCATGGTGGTCTGCTCTGCTAGTCCCTCCATGTTGGTCTGCTCTGCTAGTCCCTCCATGTTGGTCTGCTCTGCTAGTCCCTCCATGTTGGTCTGCTCTGCTAGTCCCTCCATGTTGGTCTGCTGGGCCTGTCCCTCCATGTTGGTCTGCTCTGCTTGTCCCTCCATGTTGGTCTGCTCTGCTTGTCCCTCCATGTTGGTCTGCTGTGCTGGGCCCTCCATGTTGGTCTGCTCTGCTAGTCCCTCCATGTTGGTCTGCTCTGCTAGTCCCTCCATGTTGGTCTGCTCTGCTAGTCCCTCCATGTTGGTCTGCTCTGCTAGTCCCTCCATGTTGGTCTGCTCTGCTAGTCCCTCCATGTTGGTCTGCTCTGCTAGTCCCTCCATGTTGGTCTGCTCTGCTAGTCCCTCCATGTTGGTCTGCTCTGCTAGTGCTGCTAGTCCTCCATGTTGGTCTGCTCTGCTAGTCCCTCCATGTTGGTCTGCTCTGCTAGTCCCTCCATGTTGGTCTGCTCTGCTAGTCCCTCCATGTTGGTCTGCTCTGCTAGTCCCTCCATGTTGGTCTGCTGGGCCTGTCCCTCCATGTTGGTCTGCTCTGCTAGTCCCTCCATGTTGGTCTGCTCTGCTAGTCCCTCCATGTTGGTCTGCTCTGCTAGTCCCTCCATGTTGGTCTGCTCTGCTAGTCCCTCCATGTTGGTCTGCTCTGCTAGTCCCTCCATGTTGGTCTGCTCTGCTAGTCCCTCCATGTTGGTCTGCTCTGCTAGTCCCTCCATGTTGGTCTGCTCTGCTAGTCCCTCCATGTTGGTCTGCTGGGCCTGTCCCTCCATGTTGGTCTGCTCTGCTAGTCCCTCCATGTTGGTCTGCTCTGCTAGTCCCTCCATGTTGGTCTGCTCTGCTAGTCCCTCCCTGTTGGTCTGCTCTGCTAGTCCCTCCATGTTGGTCTGCTCTGCTAGTCCCTCCATGTTGGTCTGCTCTGCTAGTCCCTCCATGTTGGTCTGCTCTGCTAGTCCCTCCATGTTGGTCTGCTGGGCTGGCCCTCCATGTTGGTCTGCTCTGCTACTCCCTCCATGTTGGTCTGCTCTGCTAGTCCCTCCATGTTGGGTCCTGCTCTGCTAGTCCCTCCATGTTGGTCTGCTGTGCCTGGCCCTCCATGTTGGTTGCTCTGCTAGTCTGTCTGCTAGTCCCTCCATGTTGGTCTGCTCTGCTAGTCCCTCCATGTTGGTCTGCTCTGCTAGTCCCTCCATGTTGGTCTGCTCTGCTAGTCCCTCCATGTTGGTCTGCTCTGCTAGTCCCTCCATGTTGGTCTGCTCTGCTAGTCCCTCCTGTTGGTCTGCTCTGCTAGTCCCTCCATGTTGGTCTGCTCTGCTAGTCCCTCCATGTTGGTCTGCTCTGCTAGTCCCTCCATGTTGGTCTGCTCTGCTAGTCCCTCCATGTTGGTCTGCTGGGCCTGTCCCTCCATGTTGGTCTGCTCTGCTTGTCCCTCCATGTTGGTCTGCTCTGCTTGTCCCTCCCTGTTGGTCTGCTCTGCTAGTCCCTCCATGTTGGTCTGCTCTGCTAGTCCCTCCATGTTGGTCTGCTCTGCTAGTCCCTCCATGTTGGTCTGCTCTGCTAGTCCCCTCCATGTTGGTCTGCTCTGCTAGTCCCTCCATGTTGGTCTGCTGTGCCTGGCCCTCCATGTTGGTCTGCTCTGCTAGTCCCTCCATGTTGGTCTGCTTTGCTAGTCCCTCCATGTTGGTCTGCTCTGCTAGTCCCTCCATGTTGGTCTGCTCTGCTAGTCCCTCCATGTTGGTCTGCTCTGCTAGTCCCTCCCTGTTGGTCTGCTCTGCTAGTCCCTCCATGGTGGTCTGCTCTGCTAGTCCCTCCATGTTGGTCTGCTCTGCTAGTCCCTCCATGTTGGTCTGCTCTGCTAGTCCCTCCATGTTGGTCTGCTCTGCTAGTCCCTCCATGTTGGTCTGCTGGGCCTGTCCCTCCATGTTGGTCTGCTCTGCTTGTCCCTCCATGTTGGTCTGCTCTGCTTGTCCCTCCATGTTGGTCTGCTGTGCCTGGCCCTCCATGTTGGTCTGCTCTGCTAGTCCCTCCATGTTGGTCTGCTCTGCTAGTCCCTCCATGTTGGTCTGCTCTGCTAGTCCCTCCATGTTGGTCTGCTCTGCTAGTCCCTCCATGTTGGTCTGCTCTGCTAGTCCCTCCATGTTGGTCTGCTCTGCTAGTCCCTCCATGTTGGTCTGCTCTGCTAGTCTGCTCTGCTAGTCCCTCCATGTTGGTCTGCTCTGCTAGTCCCCTCCATGTTGGTCTGCTCTGCTAGTCCCTCCATGTTGGTCTGCTCTGCTAGTCCCTCCATGTTGGTCTGCTGGCCTGTCCCTCCATGTTGGTCTGCTCTGCTTGTCCCTCCATGTTGGTCTGCTCTGCTAGTCCCTCCATGTTGGTCTGCTGTGCCTGGCCCTCCATGTTGGTCTGCTCTGCTAGTCCCTCCATGTTGGTCTGCTCTGCTAGTCCCTCCATGTTGGTCTGCTGTGCCTGGCCCTCCATGTTGGTCTGCTCTGCTAGTCCCTCCATGTTGGTCTGCTCTGCTAGTCCCTCCATGTTGGTCTGCTCTGCTAGTCCCTCCATGTTGGTCTGCTCTGCTAGTCCCTCCATGTTGGTCTGCTCTGCTAGTCCCTCCATGTTGGTCTGCTCTGCTAGTCCCTCCATGTTGGTCTGCTCTGCTAGTCCCTCCATGTTGGTCTGCTCTGCTAGTCCCTCCATGTTGGTCTGCTCTGCTAGTCCCTCCATGTTGGTCTGCTGGCCTGTCCCTCCATGTTGGTCTGCTCTGCTTGTCCCTCCATGTTGGTCTGCTCTGCTAGTCCCTCCATGTTGGTCTGCTGCTGCTGGCCCTCCATGTTGGTCTGCTCTGCTAGTCCCTCCATGTTGGTCTGCTCTGCTAGTCCCTCCATGTTGGTCTGCTCTGCTAGTCCCTCCATGTTGGTCTGCTCTGCTAGTCCCTCCATGTTGGTCTGCTCTGGCTAGTCCCTCCATGTTGGTCTGCTCTGCCTAGTCTGCTGC
>NW_028155490.1:0-138803 GCF_963514095.1 Eutrigla gurnardus
TACAAGTTTAATGTGGGGAAAAGGCTGTAATAGCTGTTTCACGCAGGGAAGAGGCTTTTAAGCTGTTATTTGCATGTAACACACGTTTTAACCACTATTGCAGTGTCAGTTGTCAAATAAGCTGCTTTCTTCAATGTCCCATCGATATCATCACATTTAAGTCATAAAAGCACTCTGGAGTGGATCTTCTGTCGTTTCAGTGTGATTCCAGTTTCTTTGAACACAAAATGGCGTCTAAACATCAAATAAGTGCAAAACAATGCTTTTACAAGTTTAATGTGGGGAAAAGGCTGTAATAGCTGTTTCACGCAGGGAAGAGGCTTTTAAGCTGTTATTTGCATGTAACACACGTTTTAACCACTATTGCAGTGTCAGCTGTCAAATAAGCTGCATTCTTCAATGTCCCATCGATATCATCACATTTAAGTCATAAAAGCACTCTGGAGTGGATCTTCTGTCGTTTCAGTGTGATTCCAGTGTCTTTGAACACAGAATGGCGTCTAAACATCAAATAAGTGCAAAACAATGCTTTTACAAGTTTAATGTGGGGAAAAGGCTGTAATAGCTGTTTCACGCAGGGAAGAGGCTTTTAAGCTGTTATTTGCATGTAACACACGTTTTAACCACTATTGCAGTGTCAGCTGTCAAATAAGCTGCATTCTTCAATGTCCCATCGATATCATCACATTTAAGTCATAAAAGCACTCTGGAGTGGATCATCTGTCGTTTCAGTGTGATTCCAGTGTCTTTGAACACAAAATGGCGTCTAAACATCAATAAGTGCAAAACAATGCTTTTACAAGTTTAATGTGGGGAAAAGGCTGTAATAGCTGTTTCACGCAGGGAAGAGGCTTTTAAGCTGTTATTTGCATGTAACACACGTTTTAACCACTATTGCAGTGTCAGTTGTCAAATAAGCTGCTTTCTTCAATGTCCCATCGATATCATCACATTTAAGTCATAAAAGCACTCTGGAGTGGATCTTCTGTCGTTTCAGTGTGATTCCAGTTTCTTTGAACACAAAATGGCGTCTAAACATCAAATAAGTGCAAAACAATGCTTTTACAAGTTTAATGTGGGGAAAAGGCTGTAATAGCTGTTTCACGCAGGGAAGAGGCTTTTAAGCTGTTATTTGCATGTAACACACGTTTTATCCACTATTGCAGTGTCAGTTGTCAAATAAGCTGCATTCTTCAATTTCCCATCGATATCATCACATTTAAGTCATAAAAGCACTCTGGAGTGGATCTTCTGTCGTTTCAGTGTGATTCCAGTGTCTTTGAACACAAAATGGCGTCTAAACATCAAATAAGTGCAAAACAATGCTTTTACAAGTTTAATGTGGGGAAAAGGCTGTAATAGCTGTTTCACGCAGGGAAGAGGCTTTTAAGCTGTTATTTGCATGTAACACACGTTTTAACCACTATTGCAGTGTCAGCTGTCAAATAAGCTGCATTCTTCAATGTCCCATCGATATCATCACATTTAAGTCATAAAAGCACTCTGGAGTGGATCTTCTGTCGTTTCAGTGTGATTCCAGTGTCTTTGAACACAGAATGGCGTCTAAACATCAAATAAGTGCAAAACAATGCTTTTACAAGTTTAATGTGGGGAAAAGGCTGTAATAGCTGTTTCACGCAGGGAAGAGGCTTTTAAGCTGTTATTTGCATGTAACACACGTTTTAACCACTATTGCAGTGTCAGCTGTCAAATAAGCTGCATTCTTCAATGTCCCATCGATATCATCACATTTAAGTCATAAAAGCACTCTGGAGTGGATCATCTGTCGTTTCAGTGTGATTCCAGTGTCTTTGAACACAAAATGGCGTCTAAACATCAAATAAGTGCAAAACAATGCTTTTACAAGTTTAATGTGGGGAAAAGGCTGTAATAGCTGTTTCACGCAGGGAAGAGGCTTTTAAGCTGTTATTTGCATGTAACACACGTTTTAACCACTATTGCAGTGTCAGCTGTCAAATAAGCTGCATTCTTCAATGTCCCATCGATATCATCACATTTAAGTCATAAAAGCACTCTGGAGTGGATCTTCTGTCGTTTCAGTGTGATTCCAGTGTCTTTGAACACAAATGGCGTCTAAACATCAAATAAGTGCAAAACAATGCTTTTACAAGTTTAATGTGGGGAAAAGGCTGTAATAGCTGTTTCACGCAGGGAAGAGGCTTTTAAGCTGTTATTTGCATGTAACACACGTTTTAACCACTATTGCAGTGTCAGTTGTCAAATAAGCTGCTTTCTTCAATGTCCCATCGATATCATCACATTTAAGTCATAAAAGCACTCTGGAGTGGATCTTCTGTCGTTTCAGTGTGATTCCAGTTTCTTTGAACACAAAATGGCGTCTAAACATCAAATAAGTGCAAAACAATGCTTTTACAAGTTTAATGTGGGGAAAAGGCTGTAATAGCTGTTTCACGCAGGGAAGAGGCTTTTAAGCTGTTATTTGCATGTAACACACGTTTTATCCACTATTGCAGTGTCAGTTGTCAAATAAGCTGCATTCTTCAATTTCCCATCGATATCATCACATTTAAGTCATAAAAGCACTCTGGAGTGGATCTTCTGTCGTTTCAGTGTGATTCCAGTGTCTTTGAACACAAAATGGCGTCTAAACATCAAATAAGTGCAAAACAATGCTTTTACAAGTTTAATGTGGGAAAAGGCTGTAATAGCTGTTTCACGCAGGAAGAGGCTTTTAAGCTGTTATTTGCATGTAACACACGTTTTAACCACTATTGCAGTGTCAGCTGTCAAATAAGCTGCATTCTTCAATGTCCCATCGATATCATCACATTTAAGTCATAAAAGCACTCTGGAGTGGATCTTCTGTCGTTTCAGTGTGATTCCAGTGTCTTTGAACACAGAATGGCGTCTAAACATCAAATAAGTGCAAAACAATGCTTTTACAAGTTTAATGTGGGGAAAAGGCTGTAATAGCTGTTTCACGCAGGGAAGAGGCTTTTAAGCTGTTATTTGCATGTAACACACGTTTTAACCACTATTGCAGTGTCAGCTGTCAAATAAGCTGCATTCTTCAATGTCCCATCGATATCATCACATTTAAGTCATAAAAGCACTCTGGAGTGGATCATCTGTCGTTTCAGTGTGATTCCAGTGTCTTTGAACACAAAATGGCGTCTAAACATCAAATAAGTGCAAAACAATGCTTTTACAAGTTTAATGTGGGGAAAAGGCTGTAATAGCTGTTTCACGCAGGAAGAGGCTTTTAAGCTGTTATTTGCATGTAACACACGTTTTAACCACTATTGCAGTGTCAGCTGTCAAATAAGCTGCATTCTTCAATGTCCCATCGATATCATCACATTTAAGTCATAAAAGCACTCTGGAGTGGATCTTCTGTCGTTTCAGTGTGATTCCAGTGTCTTTGAACACAAAATGGCGTCTAAACATCAAATAAGTGCAAAACAATGCTTTTACAAGTTTAATGTGGGGAAAAGGCTGTAATAGCTGTTTCACGCAGGGAAGAGGCTTTTAAGCTGTTATTTGCATGTAACACACGTTTTAACCACTATTGCAGTGTCAGCTGTCAAATAAGCTGCATTCTTCAACGTCCCATCGATATCATCACATTTAAGTCATAAAAGCACTCTGGAGTGGATCTTCTGTCGTTTCAGTGTGATTCCAGTGTCTTTGAACACAAAATGGCGTCTAAACATCAAATAAGTGCAAAACAATGCTTTTACAAGTTTAATGTGGGGAAAAGGCTGTAATAGCTGTTTCACGCAGGGAAGAGGCTTTTAAGCTGTTATTTGCATGTAACACACGTTTTAACCACTATTGCAGTGTCAGTTGTCAAATAAGCTGCTTTCTTCAATGTCCCATCGATATCATCACATTTAAGTCATAAAAGCACTCTGGAGTGGATCTTCTGTCGTTTCAGTGTGATTCCAGTTTCTTTGAACACAAAATGGCGTCTAAACATCAAATAAGTGCAAAACAATGCTTTTACAAGTTTAATGTGGGGAAAAGGCTGTAATAGCTGTTTCACGCAGGGAAGAGGCTTTTAAGCTGTTATTTGCATGTAACACACGTTTTAACCACTATTGCAGTGTCAGCTGTCAAATAAGCTGCATTCTTCAATGTCCCATCGATATCATCACATTTAAGTCATAAAAGCACTCTGGAGTGGATCTTCTGTCGTTTCAGTGTGATTCCAGTGTCTTTGAACACAGAATGGCGTCTAAACATCAAATAAGTGCAAAACAATGCTTTTACAAGTTTAATGTGGGGAAAAGGCTGTAATAGCTGTTTCACGCAGGGAAGAGGCTTTTAAGCTGTTATTTGCATGTAACACACGTTTTATCCACTATTGCAGTGTCAGTTGTCAAATAAGCTGCATTCTTCAATTTCCCATCGATATCATCACATTTAAGTCATAAAAGCACTCTGGAGTGGATCTTCTGTCGTTTCAGTGTGATTCCAGTGTCTTTGAACACAAAATGGCGTCTAAACATCAAATAAGTGCAAAACAATGCTTTTACAAGTTTAATGTGGGGAAAAGGCTGTAATAGCTGTTTCACGCAGGGAAGAGGCTTTTAAGCTGTTATTTGCATGTAACACACGTTTTAACCACTATTGCAGTGTCAGCTGTCAAATAAGCTGCATTCTTCAATGTCCCATCGATATCATCACATTTAAGTCATAAAAGCACTCTGGAGTGGATCATCTGTCGTTTCAGTGTGATTCCAGTGTCTTTGAACACAAAATGGCGTCTAAACATCAAATAAGTGCAAAACAATGCTTTTACAAGTTTAATGTGGGGAAAAGGCTGTAATAGCTGTTTCACGCAGGGAAGAGGCTTTTAAGCTGTTATTTGCATGTAACACACGTTTTAACCACTATTGCAGTGTCAGCTGTCAAATAAGCTGCATTCTTCAATGTCCCATCGATATCATCACATTTAAGTCATAAAAGCACTCTGGAGTGGATCATCTGTCGTTTCAGTGTGATTCCAGTGTCTTTGAACACAAAATGGCGTCTAAACATCAAATAAGTGCAAAACAATGCTTTTACAAGTTTAATGTGGGGAAAAGGCTGTAATAGCTGTTTCACGCAGGGAAGAGGCTTTTAAGCTGTTATTTGCATGTAACACACGTTTTAACCACTATTGCAGTGTCAGCTGTCAAATAAGCTGCATTCTTCAATGTCCCATCGATATCATCACATTTAAGTCATAAAAGCACTCTGGAGTGGATCTTCTGTCGTTTCAGTTTGATTCCAGTGTCTTTGAACACAAAATGGCGTCTAAACATCAAATAAGTGCAAAACAATGCTTTTACAAGTTTAATGTGGGGAAAAGGCTGTAATAGCTGTTTCACGCAGGGAAGAGGCTTTTAAGCTGTTATTTGCATGTAACACACGTTTTAACCACTATTGCAGTGTCAGTTGTCAAATAAGCTGCTTTCTTCAATGTCCCATCGATATCATCACATTTAAGTCATAAAAGCACTCTGGAGTGGATCTTCTGTCGTTTCAGTGTGATTCCAGTTTCTTTGAACACAAAATGGCGTCTAAACATCAAATAAGTGCAAAACAATGCTTTTACAAGTTTAATGTGGGGAAAAGGCTGTAATAGCTGTTTCACGCAGGGAAGAGGCTTTTAAGCTGTTATTTGCATGTAACACACGTTTTAACCACTATTGCAGTGTCAGCTGTCAAATAAGCTGCATTCTTCAATGTCCCATCGATATCATCACATTTAAGTCATAAAAGCACTCTGGAGTGGATCTTCTGTCGTTTCAGTGTGATTCCAGTGTCTTTGAACACAGAATGGCGTCTAAACATCAAATAAGTGCAAAACAATGCTTTTACAAGTTTAATGTGGGGAAAAGGCTGTAATAGCTGTTTCACGCAGGGAAGAGGCTTTTAAGCTGTTATTTGCATGTAACACACGTTTTATCCACTATTGCAGTGTCAGTTGTCAAATAAGCTGCATTCTTCAATTTCCCATCGATATCATCACATTTAAGTCATAAAAGCACTCTGGAGTGGATCTTCTGTCGTTTCAGTGTGATTCCAGTGTCTTTGAACACAAAATGGCGTCTAAACATCAAATAAGTGCAAAACAATGCTTTTACAAGTTTAATGTGGGGAAAAGGCTGTAATAGCTGTTTCACGCAGGGAAGAGGCTTTTAAGCTGTTATTTGCATGTAACACACGTTTTAACCACTATTGCAGTGTCAGTTGTCAAATAAGCTGCATTCATCAATGTCCCATCGATATCATCACATTTAAGTCATAAAAGCACTCTGGAGTGGATCATCTGTCGTTTCAGTGTGATTCCAGTGTCTTTGAACACAGAATGGCGTCTAAACATCAAATAAGTGCAAAACAATGCTTTTACAAGTTTAATGTGGGGAAAAGGCTGTAATAGCTGTTTCACGCAGGGAAGAGGCTTTTAAGCTGTTATTTGCATGTAACACACGTGTAGCCTGGCTAAATTGAACTAGCACAGGACACAAAAATATCTTCTGGGGTCTTTAATTCTGAACAGAAGAATATGGTGTACAAATAAAATAAATGATGCAAGTTTAAAACTCAACTGGCTGATAGTCTTCAGCTATATCTACAGTACTAGTAGAAACAAAAATCAGCGACACCACACTGTGCCTGGCACACGGGACGCTTACTGTAACTCTGTCTAGTCTGCTATAATCACTGGACAATGTCCGTAAACCTTAAGTAATTATCCTATTACAAAAGTAAACAATGTAGACTCGCACCAAAGAGTACAAAACGTGTCTTGAGGTTCGGTACAAAAGAATAAAAATAATAAATCTACTGACTGCTATCAGAGTGTACAAAAATGTCCCTATAAGCAACAATAGAGTGCAAAGAATTAACTACAGTGGCTCGACCCTATAACACAAAGAGCCCACAAATTCACATTAAACACTCATACATTCACAGGTCAAAACATCACAACGAATGTGCAGTATTGTAATACATAACGTTACTGACTTGTGCATTTTTCCCGTAGGCCTAGCACCAACAGCACTGACGACGGCCTGCTACACGACAACCTTTGGGTCTCTCTCGTCGTCCGTTTGCCTGCCAACCACTAACACATACGCCCACATAAACAATAAACATTTCAGCCTGCAAACACGCATTACTCTTAAACATATCCCTTAGATACTTCATGCAAACAGACACATTTATATCATATTTACCCTCATTAACCTCGGAAAACCGTAGTGTGGTCGCACTGCTGCGGGCAAGATGGCGACCTCCTGTATCTCTTTTCCTGCTCTACAACCAGTTCACCAAACTGAGAAAGCGCCCTCTGGTGGCGTTAGTAAGCAGTTGCACTACATTTTCCCACCCGGCTACATTCTCCCCTGCTATAAAGGCAACGTCCTCGGTGACTTACTTAACACACTTAACTTTTAACATTTACAGCTTCTCTAAAGAACACAGCACCCATACTGGTTAACAACTGAGACAGTACATCAGGACTCAAAGTAATAGTATTACATGTTGACATAGGAATGTGATGCGGATTTGAATGCAACCCATTATTTGCTCTCTGGGTCCGGCGAGGCGCTGGAATGGGTGCAGCCACCCCACTGTCCTTTGCAGATCTGCTGCGGGGAACAGGAACAGTCTGTTCAGGCTCCATCACCTGTTCAATGACAGACGGTGCAGCAACAATAGTCTCAACATTGTCCACAGGTTCTGAAACCTCACTGTCCATTTCCTGTCTTTGGTCCAAATTTGAGTACATGGTTTCCTCCAGTACCACATACTCTGGGTCTGGATCTGAGTCCTCTTCTCTCACGTCAATGGGGATTGTTGTTACAGTGGTCGGGACCCCACTTTTCCTTGCCCTGGGTGGAGGAACTGGACCGACGCATGGTCTGAGGTTGGCTCTGTGGACCCTTTTAACTGGCCCACCCTCTACTGGCTCCACCGTGTGTGTACTGCCCTGAATCTCCACCACCCTGTAAAAAATAGGGCTCCAGGCATCTTGGATTTTGTTTCTACCCTGAGGCCAGTGCCGCAGGTAGACGAGCTGACCTACGTTCACAGGGGGACAGTACACTCTGTCCTTCTCCAGTTCAAGCCTCGCTGCTGCTTTTTGTTCAGCATACTGTCTCGCTCTGCTGTGTGCCTCATTTAAGCGCTCCTGATGGACCACTAACCAGTCATGTTTCTTATCCAGTACTTGTTCCTGACCCAACAAAGCATCTACAGGAAGGTGTGGATGCACCCCAAACATGAGGTAGTATGGTGAGTGACCTGTTGTGGCATGGGGAGTCACATTATATGCATAGACCAGCTCTGGTAAAAACTCAGGCCATCTGCGTTTCTTCTCTGGCGGGAGAGTGCGTAAGAGGTCATGAAGCGTTCGGTTGAAACGCTCACATTGAGCATTACCCTGGGGGTGATGTTGTGTAGTACGCGTCTTCTTAACCCCATATAACTTGCACAGTTCCTGAATGACCTCACTTTCAAAGTTTCTGCCCTGATCCGCATGCAACCTTTCAGGCACACCATACTTCATAAACCATTCCCGCAGGAGGACCTTGGCAGTTGTATCCGCTTTCTGGTCTCGTGTTGGGAATGCCTGTGTGAATTTGGTGAACACGTCTGTAACTACCAACACATTTTCTCGACCATCAGAAGCGGGTTCTAACAAAGTAAAGTAGACTGCCACAACTTCAAGAGGCCTGGTGGCTAGAAAGGGTTTCATAGGAGCACGTATCTTGGGCTGTGGTAACTTGGTAAGTACACATCTCTGACACTGTTTAACCCACTGTTCCACATCTTCATACATCCCCACCCAAAAACACCTCCGTCTTAATAGGTTCTGTGTGCGCTCTATCCCCTGATGCCCCATGTGATCATGCACACTCTGAAGGACAGCCTCTTTTAAACAAGTTGGCAAAATGAGCTGCTTGCATTCAGCGACATCAATGACCCGGTACAGCAATCCATCAATCTCCCTAACTCTGGGCCACTGTCTGAGTAGAGAGATGACAAGTTTGGACAAACCTCTTCTCTGCTGAGAGGTGGGTTTTTTCTTCTGGTCCCAAAAGTGTCGGAAAGACTTAAGTGTGGGGTCAGTGTCCTGAAACTGCCGCAACTCATCTTTAGAATAACCTGGCAGAGTTGGAGTGTTTCCCTGAGAAACAACATCATCAGCATCTTGCTCAAATGCTGTGACACGAGCCTGCCTGACCTGACAACACTTGACACCTGCACTGACTAAGTCTGGCTCTAAAGCTGTCCCTTTTCTGACCACATTGCAGATGGATACGCAACCATCAAACTCCTCATCTCCGTTTGGCTCAGGCTCCCCTGCTAATGGCTGCCTAGAGAGTGTGTCTGCAGCTGTGTTACACCGGCCCGGACGGTACTGGACTTCAAAGTCAAATGGAGCCAGCTGGGCTACCCAGCGCTGCTCAATAGCTCCTAGCTTTGCTGAGTTTAGGTGACACAGAGGGTTGTTGTCTGTTATTATAGTGAACTTGGACCCTAACAAAAAAACCCTATATTTTTCTGACACAGCCCATTTAAGAGCAAGTAGCTCCAGTTTCATGCTACTGTAGTTTCTGTCGTTTCTCTCTGCACCTCTCAACCTCCTACTGGCGTATGCAATGACACGTTTCTTCCCTTCCTGTAACTGATACAGAACTGCCCCTAGTCCTAAGTTACTGTCTCTACGATAAAGGGAAGGGAGAAGTCTGCGTAACCAAGTAGAGGAGCACTGACAAGCTTCTCCTTCAGCTGTTCAAAAGACTCTTGACATGCCGGTGACCATATACTGTTCAACAGGTTTTTTGACCTAGCAGGGCTGTTTTCTGTGATGCACCTATTCACTACATCATGTAAGGGACCTGCCAGCTGGGAAAACCCCTGCAGAAACCTCCTGTAGTAGCTGCAGAATCCTAAGAATGATCGCAGGTCTTTAACTGTGGTGGGAACTGGCCACTGTTTCACTGCAGCTACTTTGTCTGGATCTGTACCAACGCCCTCAGCTGAGATCTGATGACTAAGAAAACGTACGCTGGACTGGAGAAAGTGACATTTTTCTACTTTGACCTTTAACCCTGTCTCCCTGAGTCTCTGTAACGCAGTCTGAAGTCGTCTCAGGTGGTCTTCAAAAGTCGGTGAGTACACTAAAATGTCATCCAAGTACACAAGCATGATCTGGAACACTAAGTCACTCATGGTTGCCTGCATGAGTCTTTGGAACGTCGCTGGGCCATTACAAACACCGAAGGGAAGTCTAATGTACTCAAACAACCCAAAAGGAGTTGTAAAGGCCGTCTTGTGTCTGTCTGTCTCTTGTACCGCCACCTGGTGGTAACCACTAGCAAGGTCAATGGTTGAGAAGAACTTGGCACCATGCAGTGCATCGAAACACTCATCAATGCGAGGTAAAGGAAATGCGTCTCGTCTGGTCTTGGAATTTAGTCGCCTATAATCTACACAGAGCCTCAAACTGTTGTCTGCCTTCCTAACAAGTACAATAGGAGACGCATAGGCACTAGTGCTCTCTGTGATGACGCCTTTTTTTAGAAGTTGAGTTATGTGATCTCTAACCTCTTTGTACTGTGTTGGAGGTATACGTCTGTAAGGCTGAGTGACCGGTACATCATCAACTAAGTGTATCTCATGTTCATCTGCATACTGAGCCAAAAGTACAGCTAACTTAGCCTGCTCTTCTGGTGAGCCGCCCATTTTTAAGCGCTGCAACATGAACTGCACTTCCTCATCTGATGCCCCCACCCCTTCCCTATCCACTGACACTTCTTCATGTTCAGCAGAGATGCGATTAAAGTGCACCTCTGCTGCCTCCCCAGCACACTCAACCGGGCTGAGCACACCAAGCCTGATTCTGGGTGGCAACCACAGATCTTCCTGTGAGAAGTTCACCACTTGGACGGGAAACACATGTTTGCCAGCCTCTACCAGAGTAGGCATGACAACGAGACCATTAGGTAAAGGAGTGCTGGTAGGCTCTAAGAGCATCAATGTCGAATCAGTGGAGAGCTTCTTGAGTCCTTTTGCATACACTGTGGCCACTGAAGCTGCTGGCACATGCACTGTTTCTCTCCCTGCTACCCTGGCTGTAGATGTTTCTTTCAAAACGTCACATGCTTGCGCTCTCTGAAAAGCTTCTCTCCAAGCTGAGTTGAGCTCTCCTCCGAGAGCTGAGTCAAAACTGGCAATAGCTAATTCCCTGCATCTTTTAATTACATTCATGCCGATGAGCACAGGGGGGGGCTCTTTGGGCCTGTGGTCTTCCTCTTTGTCTTGCTGTTCTGTAACTTTCTTCCCTGCTTGATGTCTATCTGAAACTAGCTCGTTTGACCCTGTCAGCTCTGTCACTGGGTCCCTGACTACCAAAAACCCGCACTCCGGCACAGTTAATCCCAAAACCTGCACATCTAGCTCAATGTAACCTATGTAAGGGATGGGCAGTGAGTTAGCTGCGGTTAACTTGAGCCATTTAGCTGTAGGAATTACGTCTTCATTCTCGCCTAGTAAGTGCTGTCGGAAGAATGCCTCAGAGATGGTGCTAACCTGGCTCCCAGTATCCAACAGGGCCTTAGCCGTAACTCCACCCACCTCCACCTCAACTTCAGGACACACACCTACGGCTCGCTCGAAAAATCTTTCACGGGTGAGGGTCTGGGAGCCTTGAGTCTCGCCTCGGATTGCCCGGCTCTTGGCAACCGAGGAAGCTAGTTTCCCTGAGCAGATGAACCCCGGGAAGTGGACTGACTCTCCTGTGGTCGTGATCTGCACTCCCTAGCAATGTGTCCCACCCCCCTGCATTTCAAACAGATTGGCTTCCCATCCTCTGTGAACTGGAACTTTGGTCTTGGTCTTCCACTTTTGTATGACTTTTCTCTGACCGTGGCTCCTTCCTTCATCACATTGACTAATTCCACAATAGCCTTGCCTTGTTCAGAAACCACTCTAAGGATATCATCTAGGGTAGCAGAAGACTTCTCTGGCGTACTACCTGTAGCCTGACCTCCCTCACCCACGCTATCGCATAGTATCTTCTTGCTCTTTGCAACTTTAGTGTTAGTGGGTCTGTCTTCTAGAGACCAAGAGATAGCTTCCTGACGCACCTCGAAAAGTGTGGACTGTGGCCTCTCCCTTATCATCTTGCGAAGTTCCCTTCGGAGGGAGGAATCTTGGACGCCCTCTACAAATTGGTCTCTGACTGCCATTTTTACATCAGCTACGGCATCGGGGCTTTGCTTAAGGACAGAACGAAGGATCTGGGACAGGGTGTGTGAGTACTCAAAGAAATCTTCACCCTCCTGCTGGTGACGACTGTAGAAGGTCTGTAACAGTTGGGCTACACTGCGCTTTTCTCTATAAACCTCCCTGAGGAAATAGAAAATTTCATCAGGGTCCTCTATTTCACCATCTGTGCGTAACCTGATCTCTTCCAGTGCTGAACCTCTGAGGAGCGAGAGAATGAAGTGAACCTGATCATCTTCGCCTAGGCCTCTGGCCTTTACTGCCCGCTGCACTTCATCAATAAACTCATCAATGGAGCGGCCATCAACGGTAGGGTCTCCACTAAAAGGCTGGATGGGGCGGTCGCGGGGTAAATACACATATGATCGGTTAGCCCCACTATTCAGAGCAGTTATTTTGGCCATAGCTTGGTCATGTTTATCACTCAGTTCAGCTAATTTGGCCTGAAGTTCAGCAACAGGGTTCCCCTCTTCTTCCTCTGAATTTTGTTCATTATCACTGCCTTGGTGTGACATTGTGGAGGGTCTGTGTGTAGCTTTCAGTGTAAGTTCAGTGTTTGGATACCAATGTCAGTCGCCTCCGGCCCAGCTGGGTTGTGTTGTCCCCCTCTGCGAAGAGCCTGCAGCACCGTCGTTGGCTGATTTCCCGTGGTCTGGTCTCTGGTCCCGGCCCACGCCTGCACCTCCAGGAAAGCCTCACCGTCGCAGGTCTCTCTCACACCAGGCGCCGGGGATTGTTGCCACTATAGTTAATTCTGTGCACTCCAACACTCTGATGCAGCTAACTAAAAAACAAAAATCTACTGAAACACCAATTCTGCAGAACCCCACTCCTGGTACCAAAATGTGTAGCCTGGCTAAATTGAACCAGCACAGGACACAAAAATATCTTCTGGGGTCTTTAATTCTGAACAGAAGAATATGGTGTACAAATAAAATAAATGATGCAAGTTTAAAACTCAACTGGCTGATAGTCTTCAGCTATATCTACAGTACTAGTAGAAACAAAAATCAGCGACACCACACTGTGCCTGGCACACGGGACGCTTACTGTAACTCTGTCTAGTCTGCTATAATCACTGGACAATGTCCGTAAACCTTAAGTAATTATCCTATTACAAAAGTAAACAATGTAGACTCGCACCAAAGAGTACAAAACGTGTCTTAAGGTTCGGTACAAAAGAATAAAAATAATAAATCTACTGACTGCTATCAGAGTGTACAAAAATGTCCCTATAAGCAACAATAGAGTGCAAAGAATTAACTACAGTGGCTCGACCCTATAACACAAAGAGCCCACAAATTCACATTAAACACTCATACATTCACAGGTCAAAACATCACAACGAATGTGCAGTATTGTAATACATAACGTTACTGACTTGTGCATTTTTCCCGTAGGCCTAGCACCAACAGCACTGACGACGGCCTGCTACACGACAACCTTTGGGTCTCTCTCGTCGTCCGTTTGCCTGCCAACCACTAACACATACGCCCACATAAACAATAAACATTTCAGCCTGCAAACACGCATTACTCTTAAACATATCCCTTAGATACTTCATGCAAACAGACACATTTATATCATATTTACCCTCATTAACCTCGGAAAACCGTAGTGTGCTCGCACCGCTGCGGGCAAGATGGCGACCTCCGGTATCTCTTTTCCTGCTCTACAACCATTTCACCAAACTGAGAAAGCGCCCTCTGGTGGCGTTAGTAAGCAGTTGCACTACATTTTCCCACCCGGCTACACACGTTTTAACCACTATTGCAGTGTCAGTTGTCAAATAAGCTGCTTTCTTCAATGTCCCATCGATATCATCACATTTAAGTCATAAAAGCACTCTGGAGTGGATCTTCTGTCGTTTCAGTGTGATTCCAGTGTCTTTGAACACAGAATGGCGTCTAAACATCAAATAAGTGCAAAACAATGCTTTTACAAGTTTAATGTGGGGAAAAGGCTGTAATAGCTGTTTCACGCAGGGAAGAGGCTTTTAAGCTGTTATTTGCATGTAACACACGTTTTAACCACTATTGCAGTGTCAGTTGTCAAATAAGCTGCTTTCTTCAATGTCCCATCGATATCATCACATTTAAGTCATAAAAGCACTCTGGAGTGGATCTTCTGTCGTTTCAGTGTGATTCCAGTGTCTTTGAACACAAAATGGCGTCTAAACATCAAATAAGTGCAAAACAATGCTTTTACAAGTTTAATGTGGGGAAAAGGCTGTAATAGCTGTTTCACGCAGGGAAGAGGCTTTTAAGCTGTTATTTGCATGTAACACACGTTTTAACCACTATTGCAGTGTCAGTTGTCAAATAAGCTGCTTTCTTCAATGTCCCATCGATATCATCACATTTAAGTCATAAAAGCACTCTGGAGTGGATCTTCTGTCGTTTCAGTGTGATTCCAGTGTCTTTGAACACAAAATGGCGTCTAAACATCAAATAAGTGCAAAACAATGCTTTTACAAGTTTAATGTGGGGAAAAGGCTGTAATAGCTGTTTCACGCAGGGAAGAGGCTTTTAAGCTGTTATTTGCATGTAACACACGTTTTAACCACTATTGCAGTGTCAGTTGTCAAATAAGCTGCTTTCTTCAATGTCCCATCGATATCATCACATTTAAGTCATAAAAGCACTCTGGAGTGGATCTTCTGTCGTTTCAGTGTGATTCCAGTGTCTTTGAACACAAAATGGCGTCTAAACATCAAATAAGTGCAAAACAATGCTTTTACAAGTTTAATGTGGGGAAAAGGCTGTAATAGCTGTTTCACGCAGGGAAGAGGCTTTTAAGCTGTTATTTGCATGTAACACACGTTTTAACCACTATTGCAGTGTCAGTTGTCAAATAAGCTGCATTCTTCAATGTCCCATCGATATCATCACATTTAAGTCATAAAAGCACTCTGGAGTGGATCTTCTGTCGTTTCAGTGTGATTCCAGTGTCTTTGAACACAAAATGGCGTCTAAACATCAAATAAGTGCAAAACAATGCTTTTACAAGTTTAATGTGGGGAAAAGGCTGTAATAGCTGTTTCACGCAGGGAAGAGGCTTTTAAGCTGTTATTTGCATGTAACACACGTGTAGCCTGGCTAAATTGAACTAGCACAGGACACAAAAATATCTTCTGGGGTCTTTAATTCTGAACAGAAGAATATGGTGTACAAATAAAATAAATGATGCAAGTTTAAAACTCAACTGGCTGATAGTCTTCAGCTATATCTACAGTACTAGTAGAAACAAAAATCAGCGACACCACACTGTGCCTGGCACACGGGACGCTTACTGTAACTCTGTCTAGTCTGCTATAATCACTGGACAATGTCCGTAAACCTTAAGTAATTATCCTATTACAAAAGTAAACAATGTAGACTCGCACCAAAGAGTACAAAACGTGTCTTGAGGTTCGGTACAAAAGAATAAAAATAATAAATCTACTGACTGCTATCAGAGTGTACAAAAATGTCCCTATAAGCAACAATAGAGTGCAAAGAATTAACTACAGTGGCTCGACCCTATAACACAAAGAGCCCACAAATTCACATTAAACACTCATACATTCACAGGTCAAAACATCACAACGAATGTGCAGTATTGTAATACATAACGTTACTGACTTGTGCATTTTTCCCGTAGGCCTAGCACCAACAGCACTGACGACGGCCTGCTACACGACAACCTTTGGGTCTCTCTCGTCGTCCGTTTGCCTGCCAACCACTAACACATACGCCCACATAAACAATAAACATTTCAGCCTGCAAACACGCATTACTCTTAAACATATCCCTTAGATACTTCATGCAAACAGACACATTTATATCATATTTACCCTCATTAACCTCGGAAAACCGTAGTGTGGTCGCACTGCTGCGGGCAAGATGGCGACCTCCTGTATCTCTTTTCCTGCTCTACAACCAGTTCACCAAACTGAGAAAGCGCCCTCTGGTGGCGTTAGTAAGCAGTTGCACTACATTTTCCCACCCGGCTACATTCTCCCCTGCTATAAAGGCAACGTCCTCGGTGACTTACTTAACACACTTAACTTTTAACATTTACAGCTTCTCTAAAGAACACAGCACCCATACTGGTTAACAACTGAGACAGTACATCAGGACTCAAAGTAATAGTATTACATGTTGACATAGGAATGTGATGCGGATTTGAATGCAACCCATTATTTGCTCTCTGGGTCCGGCGAGGCGCTGGAATGGGTGCAGCCACCCCACTGTCCTTTGCAGATCTGCTGCGGGGAACAGGAACAGTCTGTTCAGGCTCCATCACCTGTTCAATGACAGACGGTGCAGCAACAATAGTCTCAACATTGTCCACAGGTTCTGAAACCTCACTGTCCATTTCCTGTCTTTGGTCCAAATTTGAGTACATGGTTTCCTCCAGTACCACATACTCTGGGTCTGGATCTGAGTCCTCTTCTCTCACGTCAATGGGGATTGTTGTTACAGTGGTCGGGACCCCAGTTTTCCTTGCCCTGGGTGGAGGAACTGGACCGACGCATGGTCTGAGGTTGGCTCTGTGGACCCTTTTAACTGACCCACCCTCTACTGGCTCCACCGTGTGTGTACTGCCCTGAATCTCCACCACCCTGTAAAAAATAGGGCTCCAGGCATCTTGGATTTTGTTTCTACCCTGAGGCCAGTGCCGCAGGTAGACGAGCTGACCTACGTTCACAGGGGGACAGTACACTCTGTCCTTCTCCAGTTCAAGCCTCGCTGCTGCTTTTTGTTCAGCATACTGTCTCGCTCTGCTGTGTGCCTCATTTAAGCGCTCCTGATGGACCACTAACCAGTCATGTTTCTTATCCAGTACTTGTTCCTGACCCAACAAAGCATCTACAGGAAGGTGTGGATGCACCCCAAACATGAGGTAGTATGGTGAGTGACCTGTTGTGGCATGGGGAGTCACATTATATGCATAGACCAGCTCTGGTAAAAACTCAGGCCATCTGCGTTTCTTCTCTGGCGGGAGAGTGCGTAAGAGGTCATGAAGCGTTCGGTTGAAACGCTCACATTGAGCATTACCCTGGGGGTGATGTTGTGTAGTACGCGTCTTCTTAACCCCATATAACTTGCACAGTTCCTGAATGACCTCACTTTCAAAGTTTCTGCCCTGATCCGCATGCAACCTTTCAGGCACACCATACTTCATAAACCATTCCCGCAGGAGGACCTTGGCAGTTGTATCCGCTTTCTGGTCTCGTGTTGGGAATGCCTGTGTGAATTTGGTGAACACGTCTGTAACTACCAACACATTTTCTCGACCATCAGAAGCGGGTTCTAACAAAGTAAAGTAGACTGCCACAACTTCAAGAGGCCTGGTGGCTAGAAAGGGTTTCATAGGAGCACGTATCTTGGGCTGTGGTAACTTGGTAAGTACACATCTCTGACACTGTTTAACCCACTGTTCCACATCTTCATACATCCCCACCCAAAAACACCTCCGTCTTAATAGGTTCTGTGTGCGCTCTATCCCCTGATGCCCCATGTGATCATGCACACTCTGAAGGACAGCCTCTTTTAAACAAGTTGGCAAAATGAGCTGCTTGCATTCAGCGACATGTCCATCATCAATGACCCGGTACAGCAATCCATCAATCTCCCTAACTCTGGGCCACTGTCTGAGTAGAGAGATGACAAGTTTGGACAAACCTCTTCTCTGCTGAGAGGTGGGTTTTTTCTTCTGGTCCCAAAAGTGTCGGAAAGACTTAAGTGTGGGGTCAGTGTCCTGAAACTGCCGCAACTCATCTTTAGAATAACCTGGCAGAGTTGGAGTGTTTCCCTGAGAAACAACATCATCAGCATCTTGCTCAAATGCTGTGACACGAGCCTGCCTGACCTGACAACACTTGACACCTGCACTGACTAAGTCTGGCTCTAAAGCTGTCCCTTTTCTGACCACATTGCAGATGGATACGCAACCATCAAACTCCTCATCTCCGTTTGGCTCAGGCTCCCCTGCTAATGGCTGCCTAGAGAGTGTGTCTGCAGCTGTGTTACACCGGCCCGGACGGTACTGGACTTCAAAGTCAAATGGAGCCAGCTGGGCTACCCAGCGCTGCTCAATAGCTCCTAGCTTTGCTGAGTTTAGGTGACACAGAGGGTTGTTGTCTGTTATTATAGTGAACTTGGACCCTAACAAAAAAACCCTATATTTTTCTGACACAGCCCATTTAAGAGCAAGTAGCTCCAGTTTCATGCTACTGTAGTTTCTGTCGTTTCTCTCTGCACCTCTCAACCTCCTACTGGCGTATGCAATGACACGTTTCTTCCCTTCCTGTAACTGATACAGAACTGCCCCTAGTCCTAAGTTACTGGCGTCAGTCTCTACGATAAAGGGAAGGGAGAAGTCTGCGTAACCAAGTAGAGGAGCACTGACAAGCTTCTCCTTCAGCTGTTCAAAAGACTCTTGACATGCCGGTGACCATATACTGTTTAACAGGTTTTTTGACCTAGCAGGGCTGTTTTCTGTGATGCACCTATTCACTACATCATGTAAGGGACCTGCCAGCTGGGAAAACCCCTGCAGAAACCTCCTGTAGTAGCTGCAGAATCCTAAGAATGATCGCAGGTCTTTAACTGTGGTGGGAACTGGCCACTGTTTCACTGCAGCTACTTTGTCTGGATCTGTACCAACGCCCTCAGCTGAGATCTGATGACTAAGAAAACGTACGCTGGACTGGAGAAAGTGACATTTTTCTACTTTGACCTTTAACCCTGTCTCCCTGAGTCTCTGTAACGCAGTCTGAAGTCGTCTCAGGTGGTCTTCAAAAGTCGGTGAGTACACTAAAATGTCATCCAAGTACACAAGCATGATCTGGAACACTAAGTCACTCATGGTTGCCTGCATGAGTCTTTGGAACGTCGCTGGGCCATTACAAACACCGAAGGGAAGTCTAATGTACTCAAACAACCCAAAAGGAGTTGTAAAGGCCGTCTTGTGTCTGTCTGTCTCTTGTACCGCCACCTGGTGGTAACCACTAGCAAGGTCAATGGTTGAGAAGAACTTGGCACCATGCAGTGCATCGAAACACTCATCAATGCGAGGTAAAGGAAATGCGTCTCGTCTGGTCTTGGAATTTAGTCGCCTATAATCTACACAGAGCCTCAAACTGTTGTCTGCTTTCCTAACAAGTACAATAGGAGACGCATAGGCACTAGTGCTCTCTGTGATGACGCCTTTTTTTAGAAGTTGAGTTATGTGATCTCTAACCTCTTTGTACTGTGTTGGAGGTATACGTCTGTAAGGCTGAGTGACCGGTACATCATCAACTAAGTGTATCTCATGTCGGACCTTATCTGTGTAGCCTAGATCCTCATCCTTGAAAGCGAACACATCTGCATACTGAGCCAAAAGTACAGCTAACTTAGCCTGCTCTTCTGGTGAGCCGCCCATTTTTAAGCGCTGCAACATGAACTGCACTTCCTCATCTGATGCCCCCACCCCTTCCCTATCCACTGACACTTCTTCATGTTCAGCAGAGATGCGATTAAAGTGCACCTCTGCTGCCTCCCCAGCACACTCAACCGGGCTGAGCACACCAAGCCTGATTCTGGGTGGCAACCACAGATCTTCCTGTGAGAAGTTCACCACTTGGACGGGAAACACATGTTTGCCAGCCTCTACCAGAGTAGGCATGACAACGAGACCATTAGGTAAAGGAGTGCTGGTAGGCTCTAAGAGCATCAATGTCGAATCAGTGGAGAGCTTCTTGAGTCCTTTTGCATACACTGTGGCCACTGAAGCTGCTGGCACATGCACTGTTTCGCTCCCTGCTACCCTGGCTGTAGATGTTTCTTTCAAAACGTCACATGCTTGCACTCTCTGAAAAGCTTCTCTCCAAGCTGAGTTGAGCTCTCCTCCGAGAGCTGAGTCAAAACTGGCAATAGCTAATTCCCTGCATCTTTTAATTACATTCATGCCGATGAGCACAGGGGGGGGCTCTTTGGGCCTGTGGTCTTCCTCTTTGTCTTGCTGTTCTGTAACTTTCTTCCCTGCTTGATGTCTATCTGAAACTAGCTCGTTTGACCCTGTCAGCTCTGTCACTGGGTCCCTGACTACCAAAAACCCGCACTCCGGCACAGTTAATCCCAAAACCTGCACATCTAGCTCAATGTAACCTATGTAAGGGATGGGCAGTGAGTTAGCTGCGGTTAACTTGAGCCATTTAGCTGTAGGAATTACGTCTTCATTCTCGCCTAGTAAGTGCTGTCGGAAGAATGCCTCAGAGATGGTGCTAACCTGGCTCCCAGTATCCAACAGGGCCTTAGCCGTAACTCCACCCACCTCCACCTCAACTTCAGGACACACACCTACGGCTCGCTCGAAAAATCTTTCACGGGTGAGGGTCTGGGAGCCTTGAGTCTCGCCTCGGATTGCCCGGCTCTTGGCAACCGAGGAAGCTAGTTTCCCTGAGCAGATGAACCCCGGGAAGTGGACTGACTCTCCTGTGGTCGTGATCTGCACTCCCTAGCAATGTGTCCCACCCCCCTGCATTTCAAACAGATTGGCTTCCCATCCTCTGTGAACTGGAACTTTGGTCTTGGTCTTCCACTTTTGTATGACTTTTCTCTGACCGTGGCTCCTTCCTTCATCACATTGACTAATTCCACAATAGCCTTGCCTTGTTCAGAAACCACTCTAAGGATATCATCTAGGGTAGCAGAAGACTTCTCTGGCGTACTACCTGTAGCCTGACCTCCCTCACCCACGCTATCGCATAGTATCTTCTTGCTCTTTGCAACTTTAGTGTTAGTGGGTCTGTCTTCTAGAGACCAAGAGATAGCTTCCTGACGCACCTCGAAAAGTGTGGACTGTGGCCTCTCCCTTATCATCTTGCGAAGTTCCCTTCGGAGGGAGGAATCTTGGACGCCCTCTACAAATTGGTCTCTGACTGCCATTTTATACATCAGCTACGGCATCGGGGCTTTGCTTAAGGACAGAACGAAGGATCTGGGACAGGGTGTGTGAGTACTCAAAGAAATCTTCACCCTCCTGCTGGTGACGACTGTAGAAGGTCTGTAACAGTTGGGCTACACTGCGCTTTTCTCTATAAGCCTCCCTGAGGAAATAGAAAATTTCATCAGGGTCCTCTATTTCACCATCTGTGCGTAACCTGATCTCTTCCAGTGCTGAACCTCTGAGGAGCGAGAGATTGAAGTGAACCTGATCATCTTCGCCTAGGCCTCTGGCCTTTACTGCCCGCTGCAATTCATCAATAAACTCATCAATGGAGCGGCCATCAACGGTAGGGTCTCCACTAAAAGGCTGGATGGGGCGGTCGCGGGATAAATACACATATGATCGGTTAGCCCCACTATTCAGAGCAGTTATTTTGGCCATAGCTTGGTCATGTTTATCACTCAGTTCAGCTAATTTGGCCTGAAGTTCAGCAACAGGGTTCCCCTCTTCTTCCTCTGAATTTTGTTCATTATCACTGCCTTGGTGTGACATTGTGGAGGGTCTGTGTGTAGTTTTCAGTGTAAGTTCAGTGTTTGGATACCAATGTCAGTCGCCTCCGGCCCAGCTGGGTTGTGTTGTCCCCCTCTGCGAAGAGCCTGCAGCACCGTCGTTGGCTGATTTCCCGTGGTCTGGTCTCTGGTCCCAGCCCACGCCTGCACCTCCAGGAAAGCCTCACCGTCGCAGGTCTCTCTCACACCAGGCGCCGGGGATTGTTGCCACTATAGTTAATTCTGTGCACTCCAACACTCTGATGCAGCTTACTAAAAAACAAAAATCTACTGAAACACCAATTCTGCAGAACCCCACTCCTGGTACCAAAATGTGTAGCCTGGCTAAATTGAACCAGCACAGGACACAAAAATATCTTCTGGGGTCTTTAATTCTGAACAGAAGAATATGGTGTACAAATAAAATAAATGATGCAAGTTTAAAACTCAACTGGCTGATAGTCTTCAGCTATATCTACAGTACTAGTAGAAACAAAAATCAGCGACACCACACTGTGCCTGGCACACGGGACGCTTACTGTAACTCTGTCTAGTCTGCTATAATCACTGGACAATGTCCGTAAACCTTAAGTAATTATCCTATTACAAAAGTAAACAATGTAGACTCGCACCAAAGAGTACAAAACATGTCTTAAGGTTCGGTACAAAAGAATAAAAATAATAAATCTACTGACTGCTATCAGAGTGTACAAAAATGTCCCTATAAGCAACAATAGAGTGCAAAGAATTAACTACAGTGGCTCGACCCTATAACACAAAGAGCCCACAAATTCACATTAAACACTCATACATTCACAGGTCAAAACATCACAACGAATGTGCAGTATTGTAATACATAACGTTACTGACTTGTGCATTTTTCCCGTAGGCCTAGCACCAACAGCACTGACGACGGCCTGCTACACGACAACCTTTGGGTCTCTCTCGTCGTCCGTTTGCCTGCCAACCACTAACACCCAGCCCACATAAACAATAAACATTTCAGCCTGCAAACACGCATTACTTTTAAACATATCCCTTAGATACTTCATGCAAACAGACAAATTTATATCATATTTACCCTCATTAACCTCGGAAAACCGTAGTGTGGTCGCACCGCTGCGGGCAAGATGGCGACCTCCGGTATCTCTTTTCCTGCTCTACAACCAGTTCACCAAACTGAGTAAGCGCCCTCTGGTGGCGTAAGTAAGCAGTTGCACTACATTTTCCCACCCGGCTACACACGTTTTAACCACTATTGCAGTGTCAGTTGTCAAATAAGCTGCATTCTTCAATGTCCCATCGATATCATCACATTTAAGTCATAAAAGCACTCTGGAGTGGATCTTCTGTCGTTTCAGTGTGATTCCAGTGTCTTTGAACACAGAATGGCGTCTAAACATCAAATAAGTGCAAAACAATGCTTTTACAAGTTTAATGTGGGGAAAAGGCTGTAATAGCTGTTTCACGCAGGGAAGAGGCTTTTAAGCTGTTATTTGCATGTAACACACGTTTTAACCACTATTGCAGTGTCAGTTGTCAAATAAGCTGCTTTCTTCAATGTCCCATCGATATCATCACATTTAAGTCATAAAAGCACTCTTGAGTGGATCTTCTGTCGTTTCAGTGTGATTCCAGTGTCTTTGAA
Organism: Eutrigla gurnardus; assembly: GCF_963514095.1. Taxonomy (NCBI): domain Eukaryota; kingdom Metazoa; phylum Chordata; class Actinopteri; order Perciformes; family Triglidae; genus Eutrigla; species Eutrigla gurnardus. The sequence goes on from NW_028155490.1 coordinate 23,386, forward strand.
CACAAAATGGCGTCTAAACATCAAATAAGTGCAAAACAATGCTTTTACAAGTTTAATGTGGGGAAAAGGCTGTAATAGCTGTTTCACGCAGGGAAGAGGCTTTTAAGCTGTTATTTGCATGTAACACACGTTTTAACCACTATTGCAGTGTCAGCTGTCAAATAAGCTGCATTCTTCAATGTCCCATCGATATCATCACATTTAAGTCATAAAAGCACTCTGGAGTGGATCTTCTGTCGTTTCAGTGTGATTCCAGTGTCTTTGAACACAGAATGGCGTCTAAACATCAAATAAGTGCAAAACAATGCTTTTACAAGTTTAATGTGGGGAAAAGGCTGTAATAGCTGTTTCACGCAGGGAAGAGGCTTTTAAGCTGTTATTTGCATGTAACACACGTTTTAACCACTATTGCAGTGTCAGCTGTCAAATAAGCTGCATTCTTCAATGTCCCATCGATATCATCACATTTAAGTCATAAAAGCACTCTGGAGTGGATCTTCTGTCGTTTCAGTGTGATTCCAGTGTCTTTGAACACAAAATGGCGTCTAAACATCAAATAAGTGCAAAACAATGCTTTTACAAGTTTAATGTGGGGAAAAGGCTGTAATAGCTGTTTCACGCAGGGAAGAGGCTTTTAAGCTGTTATTTGCATGTAACACACGTTTTAACCACTATTGCAGTGTCAGCTGTCAAATAAGCTGCATTCTTCAATGTCCCATCGATATCATCACATTTAAGTCATAAAAGCACTCTGGAGTGGATCTTCTGTCGTTTCAGTGTGATTCCAGTGTCTTTGAACACAGAATGGCGTCTAAACATCAAATAAGTGCAAAACAATGCTTTTACAAGTTTAATGTGGGGAAAAGGCTGTAATAGCTGTTTCACGCAGGGAAGAGGCTTTTAAGCTGTTATTTGCATGTAACACACGTGTAGCCTGGCTAAATTGAACTAGCACAGGACACAAAAATATCTTCTGGGGTCTTTAATTCTGAACAGAAGAATATGGTGTACAAATAAAATAAATGATGCAAGTTTAAAACTCAACTGGCTGATAGTCTTCAGCTATATCTACAGTACTAGTAGAAACAAAAATCAGCGACACCACACTGTGCCTGGCACACGGGACGCTTACTGTAACTCTGTCTAGTCTGCTATAATCACTGGACAATGTCCGTAAACCTTAAGTAATTATCCTATTACAAAAGTAAACAATGTAGACTCGCACCAAAGAGTACAAAACGTGTCTTGAGGTTCGGTACAAAAGAATAAAAATAATAAATCTACTGACTGCTATCAGAGTGTACAAAAATGTCCCTATAAGCAACAATAGAGTGCAAAGAATTAACTACAGTGGCTCGACCCTATAACACAAAGAGCCCACAAATTCACATTAAACACTCATACATTCACAGGTCAAAACATCACAACGAATGTGCAGTATTGTAATACATAACGTTACTGACTTGTGCATTTTTCCCGTAGGCCTAGCACCAACAGCATTGACGACGGCCTGCTACACGACAACCTTTGGGTCTCTCTCGTTGTCCGTTTGCCTGCCAACCACTAACACATACGCCCACATAAACAATAAACATTTCAGCCTGCAAACACGCATTACTCTTAAACATATCCCTTAGATACTTCATGCAAACAGACACATTTATATCATATTTACCCTCATTAACCTCGGAAAACCGTAGTGTGGTCGCACTGCTGCGGGCAAGATGGCGACCTCCGGTATCTCTTTTCCTGCTCTACAACCAGTTCACCAAACTGAGAAAGCGCCCTCTGGTGGCGTTAGTAAGCAGTTGCACTACATTTTCCCACCCGGCTACATTCTCCCCTGCTATAAAGGCAACGTCCTCGGTGACTTACTTAACACACTTAACTTTTAACATTTACAGCTTCTCTAAAGAACACAGCACCCATACTGGTTAACAACTGAGACAGTACATCAGGACTCAAAGTAATAGTATTACATGTTGACATAGGAATGTGATGCGGATTTGAATGCAACCCATTATTTGCTCTCTGGGTCCGGCGAGGCGCTGGAATGGGTGCAGCCACCCCACTGTCCTTTGCAGATCTGCTGCGGGGAACAGGAACAGTCTGTTCAGGCTCCATCACCTGTTCAATGACAGACGGTGCAGCAACAATAGTCTCAACATTGTCCACAGGTTCTGAAACCTCACTGTCCATTTCCTGTCTTTGGTCCAAATTTGAGTACATGGTTTCCTCCAGTACCACATACTCTGGGTCTGGATCTGAGTCCTCTTCTCTCACGTCAATGGGGATTGTTGTTACAGTGGTCGGGACCCCACTTTTCCTTGCCCTGGGTGGAGGAACTGGACCGACGCATGGTCTGAGGTTGGCTCTGTGGACCCTTTTAACTGGCCCACCCTCTACTGGCTCCACCGTGTGTGTACTGCCCTGAATCTCCACCACCCTGTAAAAAATAGGGCTCCAGGCATCTTGGATTTTGTTTCTACCCTGAGGCCAGTGCCGCAGGTAGACGAGCTGACCCACGTTCACAGGGGGACAGTACACTCTGTCCTTCTCCAGTTCAAGCCTCGCTGCTGCTTTTTGTTCAGCATACTGTCTCGCTCTGCTGTGTGCCTCATTTAAGCGCTCCTGATGGACCACTAACCAGTCATGTTTCTTATCCAGTACTTGTTCCTGACCCAACAAAGCATCTACAGGAAGGTGTGGATGCACCCCAAACATGAGGTAGTATGGTGAGTGACCTGTTGTGGCATGGGGAGTCACATTATATGCATAGACCAGCTCTGGTAAAAACTCAGGCCATCTGCGTTTCTTCTCTGGCGGGAGAGTGCGTAAGAGGTCATGAAGCGTTCGGTTGAAACGCTCACATTGAGCATTACCCTGGGGGTGATGTTGTGTAGTACGCGTCTTCTTAACCCCATATAACTTGCACAGTTCCTGAATGACCTCACTTTCAAAGTTTCTGCCCTGATCCGCATGCAACCTTTCAGGCACACCATACTTCATAAACCATTCCCGCAGGAGGACCTTGGCAGTTGTATCCGCTTTCTGGTCTCGTGTTGGGAATGCCTGTGTGAATTTGGTGAACACGTCTGTAACTACCAACACATTTTCTCGACCATCAGAAGCGGGTTCTAACAAAGTAAAGTCGACTGCCACAACTTCAAGAGGCCTGGTGGCTAGAAAGGGTTTCATAGGAGCACGTATCTTGGGCTGTGGTAACTTGGTAAGTACACATCTCTGACACTGTTTAACCCACTGTTCCACATCTTCATACATCCCCACCCAAAAACACCTCCGTCTTAATAGGTTCTGTGTGCGCTCTATCCCCTGATGCCCCATGTGATCATGCACACTCTGAAGGACAGCCTCTTTTAAACAAGTTGGCAAAATGAGCTGCTTGCATTCAGCGACATGTCCATCATCAATGACCCGGTACAGCAATCCATCAATCTCCCTAACTCTGGGCCACTGTCTGAGTAGAGAGATGACAAGTTTGGACAAACCTCTTCTCTGCTGAGAGGTGGGTTTTTTCTTCTGGTCCCAAAAGTGTCGGAAAGACTTAAGTGTGGGGTCAGTGTCCTGAAACTGCCGCAACTCATCTTTAGAATAACCTGGCAGAGTTGGAGTGTTTCCCTGAGAAACAACATCATCAGCATCTTGCTCAAATGCTGTGACACGAGCCTGCCTGACCTGACAACACTTGACACCTGCACTGACTAAGTCTGGCTCTAAAGCTGTCCCTTTTCTGACCACATTGCAGATGGATACGCAACCATCAAACTCCTCATCTCCGTTTGGCTCAGGCTCCCCTGCTAATGGCTGCCTAGAGAGTGTGTCTGCAGCTGTGTTACACCGGCCCGGACGGTACTGGACTTCAAAGTCAAATGGAGCCAGCTGGGCTACCCAGCGCTGCTCAATAGCTCCTAGCTTTGCTGAGTTTAGGTGACACAGAGGGTTGTTGTCTGTTATTATAGTGAACTTGGACCCTAACAAAAAAACCCTATATTTTTCTGACACAGCCCATTTAAGAGCAAGTAGCTCCAGTTTCATGCTACTGTAGTTTCTGTCGTTTCTCTCTGCACCTCTCAACCTCCTACTGGCATATGCAATGACACGTTTCTTCCCTTCCTGTAACTGATACAGAACTGCCCCTAGTCCTAAGTTACTGGCGTCAGTCTCTACGATAAAGGGAAGGGAGAAGTCTGCGTAACCAAGTAGAGGAGCACTGACAAGCTTCTCCTTCAGCTGTTCAAAAGACTCTTGACATGCCGGTGACCATATACTGTTCAACAGGTTTTTTGACCTAGCAGGGCTGTTTTCTGTGATGCACCTATTCACTTCATCATGTAAGGGACCTGCCAGCTGGGAAAACCCCTGCAGAAACCTCCTGTAGTAGCTGCAGAATCCTAAGAATGATCGCAGGTCTTTAACTGTGGTGGGAACTGGCCACTGTTTCACTGCAGCTACTTTGTCTGGATCTGTACCAACGCCCTCAGCTGAGATCTGATGACTAAGAAAACGTACGCTGGACTGGAGAAAGTGACATTTTTCTACTTTGACCTTTAACCCTGTCTCCCTGAGTCTCTGTAACGCAGTCTGAAGTCGTCTCAGGTGGTCTTCAAAAGTCGGTGAGTACACTAAAATGTCATCCAAGTACACAAGCATGATCTGGAACACTAAGTCACTCATGGTTGCCTGCATGAGTCTTTGGAACGTCGCTGGGCCATTACAAACACCGAAGGGAAGTCTAATGTACTCAAACAACCCAAAAGGAGTTGTAAAGGCCGTCTTGTGTCTGTCTGTCTCTTGTACCGCCACCTGGTGGTAACCACTAGCAAGGTCAATGGTTGAGAAGAACTTGGCACCATGCAGTGCATCGAAACACTCATCAATGCGAGGTAAAGGAAATGCGTCTCGTCTGGTCTTGGAATTTAGTCGCCTATAATCTACACAGAGCCTCAAACTGTTGTCTGCCTTCCTAACAAGTACAATAGGAGACGCATAGGCACTAGTGCTCTCTGTGATGACGCCTTTTTTTAGAAGTTGAGTTATGTGATCTCTAACCTCTTTGTACTGTGTTGGAGGTATACGTCTGTAAGGCTGAGTGACCGGTACATCATCAACTAAGTGTATCTCATGTCGGACCTTATCTGTGTAGCCTAGATCCTCATCCTTGAAAGCGAACACATCTGCATACTGAGCCAAAAGTACAGCTAACTTAGCCTGCTCTTCTGGTGAGCCGCCCATTTTTAAGCGCTGCAACATGAACTGCACTTCCTCATCTGATGCCCCCACCCCTTCCCTATCCACTGACACTTCTTCATGTTCAGCAGAGATGCGATTAAAGTGCACCTCTGCTGCCTCCCCAGCACACTCAACCGGGCTGAGCACACCAAGCCTGATTCTGGGTGGCAACCACAGATCTTCCTGTGAGAAGTTCACCACTTGGACGGGAAACACATGTTTGCCAGCCTCTACCAGAGTAGGCATGACAACGAGACCATTAGGTAAAGGAGTGCTGGTAGGCTCTAAGAGCATCAATGTCGAATCAGTGGAGAGCTTCTTGAGTCCTTTTGCATACACTGTGGCCACTGAAGCTGCTGGCACATGCACTGTTTCGCTCCCTGCTACCCTGGCTGTAGATGTTTCTTTCAAAACGTCACATGCTTGCGCTCTCTGAAAAGCTTCTCTCCAAGCTGAGTTGAGCTCTCCTCCGAGAGCTGAGTCAAAACTGGCAATAGCTAATTCCCTGCATCTTTTAATTACATTCATGCCGATGAGCACAGGGGGGGGCTCTTTGGGCCTGTGGTCTTCCTCTTTGTCTTGCTGTTCTGTAACTTTCTTCCCTGCTTGATGTCTATCTGAAACTAGCTCGTTTGACCCTGTCAGCTCTGTCACTGGGTCCCTGACTACCAAAAACCCGCACTCCGGCACAGTTAATCCCAAAACCTGCACATCTAGCTCAATGTAACCTATGTAAGGGATGGGCAGTGAGTTAGCTGCGGTTAACTTGAGCCATTTAGCTGTAGGAATTACGTCTTCATTCTCGCCTAGTAAGTGCTGTCGGAAGAATGCCTCAGAGATGGTGCTAACCTGGCTCCCAGTATCCAACAGGGCCTTAGCCGTAACTCCACCCACCTCCACCTCAACTTCAGGACACACACCTACGGCTCGCTCGAAAAATCTTTCACGGGTGAGGGTCTGGGAGCCTTGAGTCTCGCCTCGGATTGCCCGGCTCTTGGCAACCGAGGAAGCTAGTTTCCCTGAGCAGATGAACCCCGGGAAGTGGACTGACTCTCCTGTGGTCGTGATCTGCACTCCCTAGCAATGTGTCCCACCCCCCTGCATTTCAAACAGATTGGCTTCCCATCCTCTGTGAACTGGAACTTTGGTCTTGGTCTTCCACTTTTGTATGACTTTTCTCTGACCGTGGCTCCTTCCTTCATCACATTGACTAATTCCACAACAGCCTTGCCTTGTTCAGAAACCACTCTAAGGATATCATCTAGGGTAGCAGAAGACTTCTCTGGCGTACTACCTTTAGCCTGACCTCCCTCACCCACGCTATCGCATAGTATCTTCTTGCTCTTTGCAACTTTAGTGTTAGTGGGTCTGTCTTCTAGAGACCAAGAGATAGCTTCCTGACGCACCTCGAAAAGTGTGGACTGTGGCCTCTCCCTTATCATCTTGCGAAGTTCCCTTCGGAGGGAGGAATCTTGGACGCCCTCTACAAATTGGTCTCTGACTGCCATTTTATACATCAGCTACGGCATCGGGGCTTTGCTTAAGGACAGAACGAAGGATCTGGGACAGGGTGTGTGAGTACTCAAAGAAATCTTCACCCTCCTGCTGGTGACGACTGTAGAAGGTCTGTAACAGTTGGGCTACACTGCGCTTTTCTCTATAAGCCTCCCTGAGGAAATAGAAAATTTCATCAGGGTCCTCTATTTCACCATCTGTGCGTAACCTGATCTCTTCCAGTGCTGAACCTCTGAGGAGCGAGAGATTGAAGTGAACCTGATCATCTTCGCCTAGGCCTCTGGCCTTTACTGCCCGCTGCAATTCATCAATAAACTCATCAATGGAGCGGCCATCAACGGTAGGGTCTCCACTAAAAGGCTGGATGGGGCGGTCGCGGGGTAAATACACATATGATCGGTTAGCCCCACTATTCAGAGCAGTTATTTTGGCCATAGCTTGGTCATGTTTATCACTCAGTTCAGCTAATTTGGCCTGAAGTTCAGCAACAGGGTTCCCCTCTTCTTCCTCTGAATTTTGTTCATTATCACTGCCTTGGTGTGACATTGTGGAGGGTCTGTGTGTAGTTTTCAGTGTAAGTTCAGTGTTTGGATACCAATGTCAGTCGCCTCCGGCCCAGCTGGGTTGTGTTGTCCCCCTCTGCGAAGAGCCTGCAGCACCGTCGTTGGCTGATTTCCCGTGGTCTGGTCTCTGGTCCCGGCCCACGCCTGCACCTCCAGGAAAGCCTCACCGTCGCAGGTCTCTCTCACACCAGGCGCCGGGGATTGTTGCCACTATAGTTAATTCTGTGCACTCCAACACTCTGATGCAGCTTACTAAAAAACAAAAATCTACTGAAACACCAATTCTGCAGAACCCCACTCCTGGTACCAAAATGTGTAGCCTGGCTAAATTGAACCAGCACAGGACACAAAAATATCTTCTGGGGTCTTTAATTCTGAACAGAAGAATATGGTGTACAAATAAAATAAATGATGCAAGTTTAAAACTCAACTGGCTGATAGTCTTCAGCTATATCTACAGTACTAGTAGAAACAAAAATCAGCGACACCACACTGTGCCTGGCACACGGGACGCTTACTGTAACTCTGTCTAGTCTGCTATAATCACTGGACAATGTCCGTAAACCTTAAGTAATTATCCTATTACAAAAGTAAACAATGTAGACTCGCACCAAAGAGTACAAAACGTGTCTTAAGGTTCGGTACAAAAGAATAAAAATAATAAATCTACTGACTGCTATCAGAGTGTACAAAAATGTCCCTATAAGCAACAATAGAGTGCAAAGAATTAACTACAGTGGCTCGACCCTATAACACAAAGAGCCCACAAATTCACATTAAACACTCATACATTCACAGGTCAAAACATCACAACGAATGTGCAGTATTGTAATACATAACGTTACTGACTTGTGCATTTTTCCCGTAGGCCTAGCACCAACAGCACTGACGACGGCCTGCTACACGACAACCTTTGGGTCTCTCTCGTCGTCCGTTTGCCTGCCAACCACTAACACCCAGCCCACATAAACAATAAACATTTCAGCCTGCAAACACGCATTACTTTTAAACATATCCCTTAGATACTTCATGCAAACAGACACATTTATATCATATTTACCCTCATTAACCTCGGAAAACCGTAGTGTGGTCGCACCGCTGCGGGCAAGATGGCGACCTCCGGTATCTCTTTTCCTGCTCTACAACCAGTTCACCAAACTGAGAAAGCGCCCTCTGGTGGCGTAAGTAAGCAGTTGCACTACATTTTCCCACCCGGCTACACACGTTTTAACCACTATTGCAGTGTCAGTTGTCAAATAAGCTGCATTCTTCAATGTCCCATCGATATCATCACATTTAAGTCATAAAAGCACTCTGGAGTGGATCATCTGTCGTTTCAGTGTGATTCCAGTGTCTTTGAACACAAAATGGCGTCTAAACATCAAATAAGTGCAAAACAATGCTTTTACAAGTTTAATGTGGGGAAAAGGCTGTAATAGCTGTTTCACGCAGGGAAGAGGCTTTTAAGCTGTTATTTGCATGTAACACACGTTTTAACCACTATTGCAGTGTCAGCTGTCAAATAAGCTGCATTCTTCAATGTCCCATCGATATCATGACATTTAAGTCATAAAAGCACTCTGGAGTGGATCTTCTGTCGTTTCAGTGTGATTCCAGTGTCTTTGAACACAGAATGGCGTCTAAACATCAAATAAGTGCAAAACAATGCTTTTACAAGTTTAATGTGGGGAAAAGGCAGTAATAGCTGTTTCACGCAGGGAAGAGGCTTTTAAGCTGTTATTTGCATGTAACACACATTTTAACCACTATTGCAGTGTCAGTTGTCAAATAAGCTGCATTCTTCAATGTCCCATCGATATCATCACATTTAAGTCATAAAAGCACTCTGGAGTGGATCTTCTGTCGTTTCAGTGTGATTCCAGTGTCTTTGAACACAGAATGGCGTCTAAACATCAAATAAGTGCAAAACAATGCTTTTACAAGTTTAATGTGGGGAAAAGGCTGTAATAGCTGTTTCACGCAGGGAAGAGGCTTTTAAGCTGTTATTTGCATGTAACACACGTTTTAACCACTATTGCAGTGTCAGCTGTCAAATAAGCTGCATTCTTCAATGTCCCATCGATATCATCACATTTAAGTCATAAAAGCACTCTGGAGTGGATCTTCTGTCGTTTCAGTGTGATTCCAGTGTCTTTGAACACAAAATGGCGTCTAAACATCAAATAAGTGCAAAACAATGCTTTTACAAGTTTAAATTGGGGAAAAGGCTGTAATAGCTGTTTCACGCAGAGAAGAGGCTTTTAAGCTGTTAGTTGCATGTAACACACGTTTTAACCACTATTGCAGTGTCAGCTGTCAAATAAGCTGCATTCTTCAATGTCCCATCGATATCATCACATTTAAGTCATAAAAGCACTCTGGAGTGGATCTTCTGTCGTTTCAGTGTGATTCCAGTGTCTTTGAACACAGAATGGCGTCTAAACATCAAATAAGTGCAAAACAATGCTTTTACAAGTTTAATGTGGGGAAAAGGCTGTAATAGCTGTTTCACGCAGGGAAGAGGCTTTTAAGCTGTTATTTGCATGTAACACACGTTTTAACCACTATTGCAGTGTCAGTCGTCAAATAAGCTGCTTTCTTCAATGTCCCATCGATATCATCACATTTAAGTCATAAAAGCACTCTGGAGTGGATCTTCTGTCGTTTCAGTGTGATTCCAGTGTCTTTGAACACAAAATGGCGTCTAAACATCAAATAAGTGCAAAACAATGCTTTTACAAGTTTAATGTGGGGAAAAGGCTGTAATAGCTGTTTCACGCAGGGAAGAGGCTTTTAAGCTGTTATTTGCATGTAACACACGTTTTAACCACTATTGCAGTGTCAGCTGTCAAATAAGCTGCATTCTTCAATGTCCCATCGATATCATCACATTTAAGTCATAAAAGCACTCTGGAGTGGATCTTCTGTCGTTTCAGTGTGATTCCAGTGTCTTTGAACACAGAATGGCGTCTAAACATCAAATAAGTGCAAAACAATGCTTTTACAAGTTTAATGTGGGGAAAAGGCTGTAATAGCTGTTTCACGCAGGGAAGAGGCTTTTAAGCTGTTATTTGCATGTAACACACGTTTTAACCACTATTGCAGTGTCAGCTGTCAAATAAGCTGCATTCTTCAATGTCCCATCGATATCATCACATTTAAGTCATAAAAGCACTCTGGAGTGGATCTTCTGTCGTTTCAGTGTGATTCCAGTGTCTTTGAACACAGAATGGCGTCTAAACATCAAATAAGTGCAAAACAATGCTTTTACAAGTTTAATGTGGGGAAAAGGCTGTAATAGCTGTTTCACGCAGGGAAGAGGCTTTTAAGCTGTTATTTGCATGTAACACACGTTTTAACCACTATTGCAGTGTCAGCTGTCAAATAAGCTGCATTCTTCAATGTCCCATCGATATCATCACATTTAAGTCATAAAAGCACTCTGGAGTGGATCTTCTGTCGTTTCAGTGTGATTCCAGTGTCTTTGAACACAAAATGGCGTCTAAACATCAAATAAGTGCAAAACAATGCTTTTACAAGTTTAATGTGGGGAAAAGGCTGTAATAGCTGTTTCACGCAGGGAAGAGGCTTTTAAGCTGTTATTTGCATGTAACACACGTGTAGCCTGGCTAAATTGAACCAGCACAGGACACAAAAATATCTTCTGGGGTCTTTAATTCTGAACAGAAGAATATGGTGTACAAATAAAATAAATGATGCAAGTTTAAAACTCAACTGGCTGATAGTCTTCAGCTATATCTACAGTACTAGTAGAAACAAAAATCAGCGACACCACACTGTGCCTGGCACACGGGACGCTTACTGTAACTCTGTCTAGTCTGCTATAATCACTGGACAATGTCCGTAAACCTTAAGTAATTATCCTATTACAAAAGTAAACAATATAGACTCGCACCAAAGAGTACAAAACGTGTCTTGAGGTTCGGTACAAAAGAATAAAAATAATAAATCTACTGACTGCTATCAGAGTGTACAAAAATGTCCCTATAAGCAACAATAGAGTGCAAAGAATTAACTACAGTGGCTCGACCCTATAACACAAAGAGCCCACAAATTCACATTAAACACTCATACATTCACAGGTCAAAACATCACAACGAATGTGCAGTATTGTAATACATAACGTTACTGACTTGTGCATTTTTCCCGTAGGCCTAGCACCAACAGCACTGACGACGGCCTGCTACACGACAACCTTTGGGTCTCTCTCGTCGTCCGTTTGCCTGCCAACCACTAACACATACGCCCACATAAACAATAAACATTTCAGCCTGCAAACACGCATTACTCTTAAACATATCCCTTAGATACTTCATGCAAACAGACACATTTATATCATATTTACCCTCATTAACCTCGGAAAACCGTAGTGTGGTCGCACTGCTGCGGGCAAGATGGCGACCTCCAGTATCTCTTTTCCTGCTCTACAACCAGTTCACCAAACTGAGAAAGCGCCCTCTGGTGGCGTTAGTAAGCAGTTGCACTACATTTTCCCACCCGGCTACATTCTCCCCTGCTATAAATGCAACGTCCTCGGTGACTTACTTAACACACTTAACTTTTAACATTTACAGCTTCTCTAAAGAACACAGCACCCATACTGGTTAACAACTGAGACAGTACATCAGGACTCAAAGTAATAGTATTACATGTTGACATAGGAATGTGATGCGGATTTGAATGCAACCCATTATTTGCTCTCTGGGTCCGGCGAGGCGCTGGAATGGGTGCAGCCACCCCACTGTCCTTTGCAGATCTGCTGCGGGGAACAGGAACAGTCTGTTCAGGCTCCATCACCTGTTCAATGACAGACGGTGCAGCAACAATAGTCTCAACATTGTCCACAGGTTCTGAAACCTCACTGTCCATTTCCTGTCTTTGGTCCAAATTTGAGTACATGGTTTCCTCCAGTACCACATACTCTGGGTCTGGATCTGAGTCCTCTTCTCTCACGTCAATGGGGATTGTTGTTACAGTGGTCGGGACCCCACTTTTCCTTGCCCTGGGTGGAGGAACTGGACCGACGCATGGTCTGAGGTTGGCTCTGTGGACCCTTTTAACTGGCCCACCCTCTACTGGCTCCACCGTGTGTGTACTGCCCTGAATCTCCACCACCCTGTAAAAAATAGGGCTCCAGGCATCTTGGATTTTGTTTCTACCCTGAGGCCAGTGCCGCAGGTAGACGAGCTGACCCACGTTCACAGGGGGACAGTACACTCTGTCCTTCTCCAGTTCAAGCCTCGCTGCTGCTTTTTGTTCAGCATACTGTCTCGCTCTGCTGCGTGCCTCATTTAAGCGCTCCTGATGGACCACTAACCAGTCATGTTTCTTATCCAGTACTTGTTCCTGACCAAACAAAGCATCTACAGGAAGGTGTGGATGCACCCCAAACATGAGGTAGTATGGTGAGTGACCTGTTGTGGCATGGGGAGTCACATTATATGCATAGACCAGCTCTGGTAAAAACTCAGGCCATCTGCGTTTCTTCTCTGGCGGGAGAGTGCGTAAGAGGTCATGAAGCGTTCGGTTGAAACGCTCACATTGAGCATTACCCTGGGGGTGATGTTGTGTAGTACGCGTCTTCTTAACCCCATATAACTTGCACAGTTCCTGAATGACCTCACTTTCAAAGTTTCTGCCCTGATCCGCATGCAACCTTTCAGGCACACCATACTTCATAAACCATTCCCGCAGGAGGACCTTGGCAGTTGTATCCGCTTTCTGGTCTCGTGTTGGGAATGCCTGTGTGAATTTGGTGAACACGTCTGTAACTACCAACACATTTTCTCGACCATCAGAAGCGGGTTCTAACAAAGTAAAGTCGACTGCCACAACTTCAAGAGGCCTGGTGGCTAGAAAGGGTTTCATAGGAGCACGTATCTTGGGCTGTGGTAACTTGGTAAGTACACATCTCTGACACTGTTTAACCCACTGTTCCACATCTTCATACATCCCCACCCAAAAACACCTCCGTCTTAATAGGTTCTGTGTGCGCTCTATCCCCTGATGCCCCATGTGATCATGCACACTCTGAAGGACAGCCTCTTTTAAACAAGTTGGCAAAATGAGCTGCTTGCATTCAGCGACATGTCCATCATCAATGACCCGGTACAGCAATCCATCAATCTCCCTAACTCTGGGCCACTGTCTGAGTAGAGAGATGACAAGTTTGGACAAACCTCTTCTCTGCTGAGAGGTGGGTTTTTTCTTCTGGTCCCAAAAGTGTCGGAAAGACTTAAGTGTGGGGTCAGTGTCCTGAAACTGCCGCAACTCATCTTTAGAATAACCTGGCAGAGTTGGAGTGTTTCCCTGAGAAACAACATCATCAGCATCTTGCTCAAATGCTGTGACACGAGCCTGCCTGACCTGACAACACTTGACACCTGCACTGACTAAGTCTGGCTCTAAAGCTGTCCCTTTTCTGACCACATTGCAGATGGATACGCAACCATCAAACTCCTCATCTCCGTTTGGCTCAGGCTCCCCTGCTAATGGCTGCCTAGAGAGTGTGTCTGCAGCTGTGTTACACCGGCCCGGACGGTACTGGACTTCAAAGTCAAATGGAGCCAGCTGGGCTACCCAGCGCTGCTCAATAGCTCCTAGCTTTGCTGAGTTTAGGTGACACAGAGGGTTGTTGTCTGTTATTATAGTGAACTTGGACCCTAACAAAAAAACCCTATATTTTTCTGACACAGCCCATTTAAGAGCAAGTAGCTCCAGTTTCATGCTACTGTAGTTTCTGTCGTTTCTCTCTGCACCTCTCAACCTCCTACTGGCATATGCAATGACACGTTTCTTCCCTTCCTGTAACTGATACAGAACTGCCCCTAGTCCTAAGTTACTGGCGTCAGTCTCTACGATAAAGGGAAGGGAGAAGTCTGCGTAACCAAGTAGAGGAGCACTGACAAGCTTCTCCTTCAGCTGTTCAAAAGACTCTTGACATGCCGGTGACCATATACTGTTCAACAGGTTTTTTGACCTAGCAGGGCTGTTTTCTGTGATGCACCTATTCACTTCATCATGTAAGGGACCTGCCAGCTGGGAAAACCCCTGCAGAAACCTCCTGTAGTAGCTGCAGAATCCTAAGAATGATCGCAGGTCTTTAACTGTGGTGGGAACTGGCCACTGTTTCACTGCAGCTACTTTGTCTGGATCTGTACCAACGCCCTCAGCTGAGATCTGATGACTAAGAAAACGTACGCTGGACTGGAGAAAGTGACATTTTTCTACTTTGACCTTTAACCCTGTCTCCCTGAGTCTCTGTAACGCAGTCTGAAGTCGTCTCAGGTGGTCTTCAAAAGTCGGTGAGTACACTAAAATGTCATCCAAGTACACAAGCATGATCTGGAACACTAAGTCACTCATGGTTGCCTGCATGAGTCTTTGGAACGTCGCTGGGCCATTACAAACACCGAAGGGAAGTCTAATGTACTCAAACAACCCAAAAGGAGTTGTAAAGGCCGTCTTGTGTCTGTCTGTCTCTTGTACCGCCACCTGGTGGTAACCACTAGCAAGGTCAATGGTTGAGAAGAACTTGGCACCATGCAGTGCATCGAAACACTCATCAATGCGAGGTAAAGGAAATGCGTCTCGTCTGGTCTTGGAATTTAGTCGCCTATAATCTACACAGAGCCTCAAACTGTTGTCTGCTTTCCTAACAAGTACAATAGGAGACGCATAGGCACTAGTGCTCTCTGTGATGACGCCTTTTTTTAGAAGTTGAGTTATGTGATCTCTAACCTCTTTGTACTGTGTTGGAGGTATACGTCTGTAAGGCTGAGTGACCGGTACATCATCAACTAAGTGTATCTCATGTCGGACCTTATCTGTGTAGCCTAGATCCTCATCCTTGAAAGCGAACACATCTGCATACTGAGCCAAAAGTACAGCTAACTTAGCCTGCTCTTCTGGTGAGCCGCCCATTTTTAAGCGCTGCAACAAGAACTGCACTTCCTCATCTGATGCCCCCACCCCTTCCCTATCCACTGACACTTCTTCATGTTCAGCAGAGATGCGATTAAAGTGCACCTCTGCTGCCTCCCCAGCACACTCAACCGGGCTGAGCACACCAAGCCTGATTCTGGGTGGCAACCACAGATCTTCCTGTGAGAAGTTCACCACTTGGACGGGAAACACATGTTTGCCAGCCTCTACCAGAGTAGGCATGACAACGAGACCATTAGGTAAAGGAGTGCTGGTAGGCTCTAAGAGCATCAATGTCGAATCAGTGGAGAGCTTCTTGAGTCCTTTTGCATACACTGTGGCCACTGAAGCTGCTGGCACATGCACTGTTTCGCTCCCTGCTACCCTGGCTGTAGATGTTTCTTTCAAAACGTCACATGCTTGCGCTCTCTGAAAAGCTTCTCTCCAAGCTGAGTTGAGCTCTCCTCCGAGAGCTGAGTCAAAACTGGCAATAGCTAATTCCCTGCATCTTTTAATTACATTCATGCCGATGAGCACAGGGGGGGGCTCTTTGGGCCTGTGGTCTTCCTCTTTGTCTTGCTGTTCTGTAACTTTCTTCCCTGCTTGATGTCTATCTGAAACTAGCTCGTTTGACCCTGTCAGCTCTGTCACTGGGTCCCTGACTACCAAAAACCCGCACTCCGGCACAGTTAATCCCAAAACCTGCACATCTAGCTCAATGTAACCTATGTAAGGGATGGGCAGTGAGTTAGCTGCGGTTAACTTGAGCCATTTAGCTGTAGGAATTACGTCTTCATTCTCGCCTAGTAAGTGCTGTCGGAAGAATGCCTCAGAGATGGTGCTAACCTGGCTCCCAGTATCCAACAGGGCCTTAGCCGTAACTCCACCCACCTCCACCTCAACTTCAGGACACACACCTACGGCTCGCTCGAAAAATCTTTCACGGGTGAGGGTCTGGGAGCCTTGAGTCTCGCCTCGGATTGCCCGGCTCTTGGCAACCGAGGAAGCTAGTTTCCCTGAGCAGATGAACCCCGGGAAGTGGACTGACTCTCCTGTGGTCGTGATCTGCACTCCCTAGCAATGTGTCCCACCCCCCTGCATTTCAAACAGATTGGCTTCCCATCCTCTGTGAACTGGAACTTTGGTCTTGGTCTTCCACTTTTGTATGACTTTTCTCTGACCGTGGCTCCTTCCTTCATCACATTGACTAATTCCACAATAGCCTTGCCTTGTTCAGAAACCACTCTAAGGATATCATCTAGGGTAGCAGAAGACTTCTCTGGCGTACTACCTGTAGCCTGACCTCCCTCACCCACGCTATCGCATAGTATCTTCTTGCTCTTTGCAACTTTAGTGTTAGTGGGTCTGTCTTCTAGAGACCAAGAGATAGCTTCCTGACGCACCTCGAAAAGTGTGGACTGTGGCCTCTCCCTTATCATCTTGCGAAGTTCCCTTCGGAGGGAGGAATCTTGGACGCCCTCTACAAATTGGTCTCTGACTGCCATTTTATACATCAGCTACGGCATCGGGGCTTTGCTTAAGGACAGAACGAAGGATCTGGGACAGGGTGTGTGAGTACTCAAAGAAATCTTCACCCTCCTGCTGGTGACGACTGTAGAAGGTCTGTAACAGTTGGGCTACACTGCGCTTTTCTCTATAAGCCTCCCTGAGGAAATAGAAAATTTCATCAGGGTCCTCTATTTCACCATCTGTGCGTAACCTGATCTCTTCCAGTGCTGAACCTCTGAGGAGCGAGAGATTGAAGTGAACCTGATCATCTTCGCCTAGGCCTCTGGCCTTTACTGCCCGCTGCAATTCATCAATAAACTCATCAATGGAGCGGCCATCAACGGTAGGGTCTCCACTAAAAGGCTGGATGGGGCGGTCGCGGGATAAATACACATATGATCGGTTAGCCCCACTATTCAGAGCAGTTATTTTGGCCATAGCTTGGTCATGTTTATCACTCAGTTCAGCTAATTTGGCCTGAAGTTCAGCAACAGGGTTCCCCTCTTCTTCCTCTGAATTTTGTTCATTATCACTGCCTTGGTGTGACATTGTGGAGGGTCTGTGTGTAGTTTTCAGTGTAAGTTCAGTGTTTGGATACCAATGTCAGTCGCCTCCGGCCCAGCTGGGTTGTGTTGTCCCCCTCTGCGAAGAGCCTGCAGCACCGTCGTTGGCTGATTTCCCGTGGTCTGGTCTCTGGTCCCAGCCCACGCCTGCACCTCCAGGAAAGCCTCACCGTCGCAGGTCTCTCTCACACCAGGCGCCGGGGATTGTTGCCACTATAGTTAATTCTGTGCACTCCAACACTCTGATGCAGCTTACTAAAAAACAAAAATCTACTGAAACACCAATTCTGCAGAACCCCACTCCTGGTACCAAAATGTGTAGCCTGGCTAAATTGAACCAGCACAGGACACAAAAATATCTTCTGGGGTCTTTAATTCTGAACAGAAGAATATGGTGTACAAATAAAATAAATGATGCAAGTTTAAAACTCAACTGGCTGATAGTCTTCAGCTATATCTACAGTACTAGTAGAAACAAAAATCAGCGACACCACACTGTGCCTGGCACACGGGACGCTTACTGTAACTCTGTCTAGTCTGCTATAATCACTGGACAATGTCCGTAAACCTTAAGTAATTATCCTATTACAAAAGTAAACAATGTAGACTCGCACCAAAGAGTACAAAACATGTCTTAAGGTTCGGTACAAAAGAATAAAAATAATAAATCTACTGACTGCTATCAGAGTGTACAAAAATGTCCCTATAAGCAACAATAGAGTGCAAAGAATTAACTACAGTGGCTCGACCCTATAACACAAAGAGCCCACAAATTCACATTAAACACTCATACATTCACAGGTCAAAACATCACAACGAATGTGCAGTATTGTAATACATAACGTTACTGACTTGTGCATTTTTCCCGTAGGCCTAGCACCAACAGCACTGACGACGGCCTGCTACACGACAACCTTTGGGTCTCTCTCGTCGTCCGTTTGCCTGCCAACCACTAACACCCAGCCCACATAAACAATAAACATTTCAGCCTGCAAACACGCATTACTTTTAAACATATCCCTTAGATACTTCATGCAAACAGACACATTTATATCATATTTACCCTCATTAACCTCGGAAAACCGTAGTGTGGTCGCACCGCTGCGGGCAAGATGGCGACCTCCGGTATCTCTTTTCCTGCTCTACAACCAGTTCACCAAACTGAGTAAGCGCCCTCTGGTGGCGTAAGTAAGCAGTTGCACTACATTTTCCCACCCGGCTACACACGTTTTAACCACTATTGCAGTGTCAGTTGTCAAATAAGCTGCATTCTTCAATGTCCCATCGATATCATCACATTTAAGTCATAAAAGCACTCTGGAGTGGATCTTCTGTCGTTTCAGTGTGATTCCAGTGTCTTTGAACACAGAATGGCGTCTAAACATCAAAT
The DNA here is from genome assembly GCF_963514095.1 of Eutrigla gurnardus. Taxonomy (NCBI): domain Eukaryota; kingdom Metazoa; phylum Chordata; class Actinopteri; order Perciformes; family Triglidae; genus Eutrigla; species Eutrigla gurnardus. Next base: position 42,120 of record NW_028155490.1, read on the forward strand.
AAGTGCAAAACAATGCTTTTACAAGTTTAATGTGGGGAAAAGGCTGTAATAGCTGTTTCACGCAGGGAAGAGGCTTTTAAGCTGTTATTTGCATGTAACACACGTTTTAACCACTATTGCAGTGTCAGTTGTCAAATAAGCTGCTTTCTTCAATGTCCCATCGATATCATCACATTTAAGTCATAAAAGCACTCTGGAGTGGATCTTCTGTCGTTTCAGTGTGATTCCAGTGTCTTTGAACACAAAATGGCGTCTAAACATCAAATAAGTGCAAAACAATGCTTTTACAAGTTTAATGTGGGGAAAAGGCTGTAATAGCTGTTTCACGCAGGGAAGAGGCTTTTAAGCTGTTATTTGCATGTAACACACGTTTTAACCACTATTGCAGTGTCAGCTGTCAAATAAGCTGCATTCTTCAATGTCCCATCGATATCATCACATTTAAGTCATAAAAGCACTCTGGAGTGGATCTTCTGTCGTTTCAGTGTGATTCCAGTGTCTTTGAACACAGAATGGCGTCTAAACATCAAATAAGTGCAAAACAATGCTTTTACAAGTTTAATGTGGGGAAAAGGCTGTAATAGCTGTTTCACGCAGGGAAGAGGCTTTTAAGCTGTTATTTGCATGTAACACACGTTTTAACCACTATTGCAGTGTCAGCTGTCAAATAAGCTGCATTCTTCAATGTCCCATCGATATCATCACATTTAAGTCATAAAAGCACTCTGGAGTGGATCTTCTGTCGTTTCAGTGTGATTCCAGTGTCTTTGAACACAGAATGGCGTCTAAACATCAAATAAGTGCAAAACAATGCTTTTACAAGTTTAATGTGGGGAAAAGGCTGTAATAGCTGTTTCACGCAGGGAAGAGGCTTTTAAGCTGTTATTTGCATGTAACACACGTTTTAACCACTATTGCAGTGTCAGCTGTCAAATAAGCTGCATTCTTCAATGTCCCATCGATATCATCACATTTAAGTCATAAAAGCACTCTGGAGTGGATCTTCTGTCGTTTCAGTGTGATTCCAGTGTCTTTGAACACAGAATGGCGTCTAAACATCAAATAAGTGCAAAACAATGCTTTTACAAGTTTAATGTGGGGAAAAGGCTGTAATAGCTGTTTCACGCAGGGAAGAGGCTTTTAAGCTGTTATTTGCATGTAACACACGTTTTAACCACTATTGCAGTGTCAGCTGTCAAATAAGCTGCATTCTTCAATGTCCCATCGATATCATCACATTTAAGTCATAAAAGCACTCTGGAGTGGATCTTCTGTCGTTTCAGTGTGATTCCAGTGTCTTTGAACACAAAATGTCGTCTAAACATCAAATAAGTGCAAAACAATGCTTTTACAAGTTTAATGTGGGGAAAAGGCTGTAATAGCTGTTTCACGCAGGGAAGAGGCTTTTAAGCTGTTATTTGCATGTAACACACGTTTTAACCACTATTGCAGTGTCAGCTGTCAAATAAGCTGCATTCTTCAATGTCCCATCGATATCATCACATTTAAGTCATAAAAGCACTCTGGAGTGGATCTTCTGTCGTTTCAGTGTGATTCCAGTGTCTTTGAACACAGAATGGCGTCTAAACATCAAATAAGTGCAAAACAATGCTTTTACAAGTTTAATGTGGGGAAAAGGCTGTAATAGCTGTTTCACGCAGGGAAGAGGCTTTTAAGCTGTTATTTGCATGTAACACACGTTTTAACCACTATTGCAGTGTCAGTTGTCAAATAAGCTGCTTTCTTCAATGTCCCATCGATATCATCACATTTAAGTCATGAAAGCACTCTGGAGTGGATCTTCTGTCGTTTCAGTGTGATTCCAGTGTCTTTGAACACAGAATGGCGTCTAAACATCAAATAAGTGCAAAACAATGCTTTTACAAGTTTAATGTGGGGAAAAGGCTGTAATAGCTGTTTCACGCAGGGAAGAGGCTTTTAAGCTGTTATTTGCATGTAACACACGTTTTAACCACTATTGCAGTGTCAGTTGTCAAATAAGCTGCTTTCTTCAATGTCCCATCGATATCATCACATTTAAGTCATAAAAGCACTCTGGAGTGGATCTTCTGTCGTTTCAGTGTGATTCCAGTGTCTTTGAACACAAAATGGCGTCTAAACATCAAATAAGTGCAAAACAATGCTTTTACAAGTTTAATGTGGGGAAAAGGCTGTAATAGCTGTTTCACGCAGGGAAGAGGCTTTTAAGCTGTTATTTGCATGTAACACACGTTTTAACCACTATTGCAGTGTCAGTTGTCAAATAAGCTGCTTTCTTCAATGTCCCATCGATATCATCACATTTAAGTCATAAAAGCACTCTGGAGTGGATCTTCTGTCGTTTCAGTGTGATTCCAGTGTCTTTGAACACAAAATGGCGTCTAAACATCAAATAAGTGCAAAACAATGCTTTTACAAGGTTAATGTGGGGAAAAGGCTGTAATAGCTGTTTCACGCAGGGAAGAGGCTTTTAAGCTGTTATTTGCATGTAACACACGTTTTAACCACTATTGCAGTGTCAGCTGTCAAATAAGCTGCATTCTTCAATGTCCCATCGATATCATCACATTTAAGTCATAAAAGCACTCTGGAGTGGATCTTCTGTCGTTTCAGTGTGATTCCAGTGTCTTTGAACACAGAATGGCGTCTAAACATCAAATAAGTGCAAAACAATGCTTTTACAAGTTTAATGTGGGGAAAAGGCTGTAATAGCTGTTTCACGCAGGGAAGAGGCTTTTAAGCTGTTATTTGCATGTAACACACGTTTTAACCACTATTGCAGTGTCAGCTGTCAAATAAGCTGCATTCTTCAATGTCCCATCGATATCATCACATTTAAGTCATAAAAGCACTCTGGAGTGGATCTTCTGTCGTTTCAGTGTGATTCCAGTGTCTTTGAACACAAAATGTCGTCTAAACATCAAATAAGTGCAAAACAATGCTTTTACAAGTTTAATGTGGGGAAAAGGCTGTAATAGCTGTTTCACGCAGGGAAGAGGCTTTTAAGCTGTTATTTGCATGTAACACACGTTTTAACCACTATTGCAGTGTCAGCTGTCAAATAAGCTGCATTCTTCAATGTCCCATCGATATCATCACATTTAAGTCATAAAAGCACTCTGGAGTGGATCTTCTGTCGTTTCAGTGTGATTCCAGTGTCTTTGAACACAGAATGGCGTCTAAACATCAAATAAGTGCAAAACAATGCTTTTACAAGTTTAATGTGGGGAAAAGGCTGTAATAGCTGTTTCACGCAGGGAAGAGGCTTTTAAGCTGTTATTTGCATGTAACACACGTTTTAACCACTATTGCAGTGTCAGTTGTCAAATAAGCTGCTTTCTTCAATGTCCCATCGATATCATCACATTTAAGTCATGAAAGCACTCTGGAGTGGATCTTCTGTCGTTTCAGTGTGATTCCAGTGTCTTTGAACACAGAATGGCGTCTAAACATCAAATAAGTGCAAAACAATGCTTTTACAAGTTTAATGTGGGGAAAAGGCTGTAATAGCTGTTTCACGCAGGGAAGAGGCTTTTAAGCTGTTATTTGCATGTAACACACGTTTTAACCACTATTGCAGTGTCAGTTGTCAAATAAGCTGCTTTCTTCAATGTCCCATCGATATCATCACATTTAAGTCATAAAAGCACTCTGGAGTGGATCTTCTGTCGTTTCAGTGTGATTCCAGTGTCTTTGAACACAAAATGGCGTCTAAACATCAAATAAGTGCAAAACAATGCTTTTACAAGGTTAATGTGGGGAAAAGGCTGTAATAGCTGTTTCACGCAGGGAAGAGGCTTTTAAGCTGTTATTTGCATGTAACACACGTTTTAACCACTATTGCAGTGTCAGCTGTCAAATAAGCTGCATTCTTCAATGTCCCATCGATGTCATCACATTTAAGTCATAAAAGCACTCTGGAGTGGATCTTCTGTCGTTTCAGTGTGATTCCAGTGTCTTTGAACACAGAATGGCGTCTAAACATCAAATAAGTGCAAAACAATGCTTTTACAAGTTTAATGTGGGGAAAAGGCTGTAATAGCTGTTTCACGCAGGGAAGAGGCTTTTAAGCTGTTATTTGCATGTAACACACATTTTAACCAATATTGCAGTGTCAGCTGTCAAATAAGCTGCATTCTTCAATGTCCCATCGATATCATCACATTTAAGTCATAAAAGCACTCTGGAGTGGATCTTCTGTCGTTTCAGTGTGATTCCAGTGTCTTTGAACACAAAATGGCGTCTAAACATCAAATAAGTGCAAAACAATGCTTTTACAAGTTTAATGTGGGGAAAAGGCTGTAATAGCTGTTTCACGCAGGGAAGAGGCTTTTAAGCTGTTATTTGCATGTAACACACGTTTTAACCACTATTGCAGTGTCAGTCGTCAAATAAGCTGCTTTCTTCAATGTCCCATCGATATCATCACATTTAAGTCATAAAAGCACTCTGGAGTGGATCTTCTGTCGTTTCAGTGTGATTCCAGTGTCTTTGAACACAAAATGGCGTCTAAACATCAAATAAGTGCAAAACAATGCTTTTACAAGTTTAATGTGGGGAAAAGGCTGTAATAGCTGTTTCACGCAGGGAAGAGGCTTTTAAGCTGTTATTTGCATGTAACACACGTTTTAACCACTATTGCAGTGTCAGCTGTCAAATAAGCTGCATTCTTCAATGTCCCATCGATATCATCACATTTAAGTCATAAAAGCACTCTGGAGTGGATCTTCTGTCGTTTCAGTGTGATTCCAGTGTCTTTGAACACAGAATGGCGTCTAAACATCAAATAAGTGCAAAACAATGCTTTTACAAGTTTAATGTGGGGAAAAGGCTGTAATAGCTGTTTCACGCAGGGAAGAGGCTTTTAAGCTGTTATTTGCATGTAACACACGTTTTAACCACTATTGCAGTGTCAGCTGTCAAATAAGCTGCATTCTTCAATGTCCCATCGATATCATCACATTTAAGTCATAAAAGCACTCTGGAGTGGATCTTCTGTCGTTTCAGTGTGATTCCAGTGTCTTTGAACACAGAATGGCGTCTAAACATCAAATAAGTGCAAAACAATGCTTTTACAAGTTTAATGTGGGGAAAAGGCTGTAATAGCTGTTTCACGCAGGGAAGAGGCTTTTAAGCTGTTATTTGCATGTAACACACGTTTTAACCACTATTGCAGTGTCAGCTGTCAAATAAGCTGCATTCTTCAATGTCCCATCGATATCATCACATTTAAGTCATAAAAGCACTCTGGAGTGGATCTTCTGTCGTTTCAGTGTGATTCCAGTGTCTTTGAACACAAAATGGCGTCTAAACATCAAATAAGTGCAAAACAATGCTTTTACAAGTTTAATGTGGGGAAAAGGCTGTAATAGCTGTTTCACGCAGGGAAGAGGCTTTTAAGCTGTTATTTGCATGTAACACACGTTTTAACCACTATTGCAGTGTCAGCTGTCAAATAAGCTGCATTCTTCAATGTCCCATCGATATCATCACATTTAAGTCATAAAAGCACTCTGGAGTGGATCTTCTGTCGTTTCAGTGTGATTCCAGTGTCTTTGAACACAGAATGGCGTCTAAACATCAAATAAGTGCAAAACAATGCTTTTACAAGTTTAATGTGGGGAAAAGGCTGTAATAGCTGTTTCACGCAGGGAAGAGGCTTTTAAGCTGTTATTTGCATGTAACACACGTTTTAACCACTATTGCAGTGTCAGTTGTCAAATAAGCTGCTTTCTTCAATGTCCCATCGATATCATCACATTTAAGTCATGAAAGCACTCTGGAGTGGATCTTCTGTCGTTTCAGTGTGATTCCAGTGTCTTTGAACACAGAATGGCGTCTAAACATCAAATAAGTGCAAAACAATGCTTTTACAAGTTTAATGTGGGGAAAAGGCTGTAATAGCTGTTTCACGCAGGGAAGAGGCTTTTAAGCTGTTATTTGCATGTAACACACGTTTTAACCACTATTGCAGTGTCAGTTGTCAAATAAGCTGCTTTCTTCAATGTCCCATCGATATCATCACATTTAAGTCATAAAAGCACTCTGGAGTGGATCTTCTGTCGTTTCAGTGTGATTCCAGTGTCTTTGAACACAAAATGGCGTCTAAACATCAAATAAGTGCAAAACAATGCTTTTACAAGTTTAATGTGGGGAAAAGGCTGTAATAGCTGTTTCACGCAGGGAAGAGGCTTTTAAGCTGTTATTTGCATGTAACACACGTTTTAACCACTATTGCAGTGTCAGCTGTCAAATAAGCTGCATTCTTCAATGTCCCATCGATATCATCACATTTAAGTCATAAAAGCACTCTGGAGTGGATCTTCTGTCGTTTCAGTGTGATTCCAGTGTCTTTGAACACAGAATGGCGTCTAAACATCAAATAAGTGCAAAACAATGCTTTTACAAGTTTAATGTGGGGAAAAGGCTGTAATAGCTGTTTCACGCAGGGAAGAGGCTTTTAAGCTGTTATTTGCATGTAACACACGTTTTAACCACTATTGCAGTGTCAGTTGTCAAATAAGCTGCTTTCTTCAATGTCCCATCGATATCATCACATTTAAGTCATAAAAGCACTCTGGAGTGGATCTTCTGTCGTTTCAGTGTGATTCCAGTGTCTTTGAACACAAAATGGCGTCTAAACATCAAATAAGTGCAAAACAATGCTTTTACAAGGTTAATGTGGGGAAAAGGCTGTAATAGCTGTTTCACGCAGGGAAGAGGCTTTTAAGCTGTTATTTGCATGTAACACACGTTTTAACCACTATTGCAGTGTCAGCTGTCAAATAAGCTGCATTCTTCAATGTCCCATCGATATCATCACATTTAAGTCATAAAAGCACTCTGGAGTGGATCTTCTGTCGTTTCAGTGTGATTCCAGTGTCTTTGAACACAGAATGGCGTCTAAACATCAAATAAGTGCAAAACAATGCTTTTACAAGTTTAATGTGGGGAAAAGGCTGTAATAGCTGTTTCACGCAGGGAAGAGGCTTTTAAGCTGTTATTTGCATGTAACACACGTTTTAACCACTATTGCAGTGTCAGCTGTCAAATAAGCTGCATTCTTCAATGTCCCATCGATATCATCACATTTAAGTCATAAAAGCACTCTGGAGTGGATCTTCTGTCGTTTCAGTGTGATTCCAGTGTCTTTGAACACAAAATGGCGTCTAAACATCAAATAAGTGCAAAACAATGCTTTTACAAGTTTAATGTGGGGAAAAGGCTGTAATAGCTGTTTCACGCAGGGAAGAGGCTTTTAAGCTGTTATTTGCATGTAACACACGTTTTAACCACTATTGCAGTGTCAGTCGTCAAATAAGCTGCTTTCTTCAATGTCCCATCGATATCATCACATTTAAGTCATAAAAGCACTCTGGAGTGGATCTTCTGTCGTTTCAGTGTGATTCCAGTGTCTTTGAACACAAAATGGCGTCTAAACATCAAATAAGTGCAAAACAATGCTTTTACAAGTTTAATGTGGGGAAAAGGCTGTAATAGCTGTTTCACGCAGGGAAGAGGCTTTTAAGCTGTTATTTGCATGTAACACACGTTTTAACCACTATTGCAGTGTCAGCTGTCAAATAAGCTGCATTCTTCAATGTCCCATCGATATCATCACATTTAAGTCATAAAAGCACTCTGGAGTGGATCTTCTGTCGTTTCAGTGTGATTCCAGTGTCTTTGAACACAGAATGGCGTCTAAACATCAAATAAGTGCAAAACAATGCTTTTACAAGTTTAATGTGGGGAAAAGGCTGTAATAGCTGTTTCACGCAGGGAAGAGGCTTTTAAGCTGTTATTTGCATGTAACACACATTTTAACCAATATTGCAGTGTCAGCTGTCAAATAAGCTGCATTCTTCAATGTCCCATCGATATCATCACATTTAAGTCATAAAAGCACTCTGGAGTGGATCTTCTGTCGTTTCAGTGTGATTCCAGTGTCTTTGAACACAAAATGGCGTCTAAACATCAAATAAGTGCAAAACAATGCTTTTACAAGTTTAATGTGGGGAAAAGGCTGTAATAGCTGTTTCACGCAGGGAAGAGGCTTTTAAGCTGTTATTTGCATGTAACACACGTTTTAACCACTATTGCAGTGTCAGTCGTCAAATAAGCTGCTTTCTTCAATGTCCCATCGATATCATCACATTTAAGTCATAAAAGCACTCTGGAGTGGATCTTCTGTCGTTTCAGTGTGATTCCAGTGTCTTTGAACACAAAATGGCGTCTAAACATCAAATAAGTGCAAAACAATGCTTTTACAAGTTTAATGTGGGGAAAAGGCTGTAATAGCTGTTTCACGCAGGGAAGAGGCTTTTAAGCTGTTATTTGCATGTAACACACGTTTTAACCACTATTGCAGTGTCAGCTGTCAAATAAGCTGCATTCTTCAATGTCCCATCGATATCATCACATTTAAGTCATAAAAGCACTCTGGAGTGGATCTTCTGTCGTTTCAGTGTGATTCCAGTGTCTTTGAACACAGAATGGCGTCTAAACATCAAATAAGTGCAAAACAATGCTTTTACAAGTTTAATGTGGGGAAAAGGCTGTAATAGCTGTTTCACGCAGGGAAGAGGCTTTTAAGCTGTTATTTGCATGTAACACACGTTTTAACCACTATTGCAGTGTCAGCTGTCAAATAAGCTGCATTCTTCAATGTCCCATCGATATCATCACATTTAAGTCATAAAAGCACTCTGGAGTGGATCTTCTGTCGTTTCAGTGTGATTCCAGTGTCTTTGAACACAGAATGGCGTCTAAACATCAAATAAGTGCAAAACAATGCTTTTACAAGTTTAATGTGGGGAAAAGGCTGTAATAGCTGTTTCACGCAGGGAAGAGGCTTTTAAGCTGTTATTTGCATGTAACACACGTTTTAACCACTATTGCAGTGTCAGCTGTCAAATAAGCTGCATTCTTCAATGTCCCATCGATATCATCACATTTAAGTCATAAAAGCACTCTGGAGTGGATCTTCTGTCGTTTCAGTGTGATTCCAGTGTCTTTGAACACAAAATGGCGTCTAAACATCAAATAAGTGCAAAACAATGCTTTTACAAGTTTAATGTGGGGAAAAGGCTGTAATAGCTGTTTCACGCAGGGAAGAGGCTTTTAAGCTGTTATTTGCATGTAACACACGTTTTAACCACTATTGCAGTGTCAGCTGTCAAATAAGCTGCATTCTTCAATGTCCCATCGATATCATCACATTTAAGTCATAAAAGCACTCTGGAGTGGATCTTCTGTCGTTTCAGTGTGATTCCAGTGTCTTTGAACACAGAATGGCGTCTAAACATCAAATAAGTGCAAAACAATGCTTTTACAAGTTTAATGTGGGGAAAAGGCTGTAATAGCTGTTTCACGCAGGGAAGAGGCTTTTAAGCTGTTATTTGCATGTAACACACGTTTTAACCACTATTGCAGTGTCAGTTGTCAAATAAGCTGCTTTCTTCAATGTCCCATCGATATCATCACATTTAAGTCATGAAAGCACTCTGGAGTGGATCTTCTGTCGTTTCAGTGTGATTCCAGTGTCTTTGAACACAGAATGGCGTCTAAACATCAAATAAGTGCAAAACAATGCTTTTACAAGTTTAATGTGGGGAAAAGGCTGTAATAGCTGTTTCACGCAGGGAAGAGGCTTTTAAGCTGTTATTTGCATGTAACACACGTTTTAACCACTATTGCAGTGTCAGTTGTCAAATAAGCTGCTTTCTTCAATGTCCCATCGATATCATCACATTTAAGTCATAAAAGCACTCTGGAGTGGATCTTCTGTCGTTTCAGTGTGATTCCAGTGTCTTTGAACACAAAATGGCGTCTAAACATCAAATAAGTGCAAAACAATGCTTTTACAAGTTTAATGTGGGGAAAAGGCTGTAATAGCTGTTTCACGCAGGGAAGAGGCTTTTAAGCTGTTATTTGCATGTAACACACGTTTTAACCACTATTGCAGTGTCAGCTGTCAAATAAGCTGCATTCTTCAATGTCCCATCGATATCATCACATTTAAGTCATAAAAGCACTCTGGAGTGGATCTTCTGTCGTTTCAGTGTGATTCCAGTGTCTTTGAACACAGAATGGCGTCTAAACATCAAATAAGTGCAAAACAATGCTTTTACAAGTTTAATGTGGGGAAAAGGCTGTAATAGCTGTTTCACGCAGGGAAGAGGCTTTTAAGCTGTTATTTGCATGTAACACACGTTTTAACCACTATTGCAGTGTCAGTTGTCAAATAAGCTGCTTTCTTCAATGTCCCATCGATATCATCACATTTAAGTCATAAAAGCACTCTGGAGTGGATCTTCTGTCGTTTCAGTGTGATTCCAGTGTCTTTGAACACAAAATGGCGTCTAAACATCAAATAAGTGCAAAACAATGCTTTTACAAGGTTAATGTGGGGAAAAGGCTGTAATAGCTGTTTCACGCAGGGAAGAGGCTTTTAAGCTGTTATTTGCATGTAACACACGTTTTAACCACTATTGCAGTGTCAGCTGTCAAATAAGCTGCATTCTTCAATGTCCCATCGATATCATCACATTTAAGTCATAAAAGCACTCTGGAGTGGATCTTCTGTCGTTTCAGTGTGATTCCAGTGTCTTTGAACACAGAATGGCGTCTAAACATCAAATAAGTGCAAAACAATGCTTTTACAAGTTTAATGTGGGGAAAAGGCTGTAATAGCTGTTTCACGCAGGGAAGAGGCTTTTAAGCTGTTATTTGCATGTAACACACGTTTTAACCACTATTGCAGTGTCAGCTGTCAAATAAGCTGCATTCTTCAATGTCCCATCGATATCATCACATTTAAGTCATAAAAGCACTCTGGAGTGGATCTTCTGTCGTTTCAGTGTGATTCCAGTGTCTTTGAACACAAAATGGCGTCTAAACATCAAATAAGTGCAAAACAATGCTTTTACAAGTTTAATGTGGGGAAAAGGCTGTAATAGCTGTTTCACGCAGGGAAGAGGCTTTTAAGCTGTTATTTGCATGTAACACACGTTTTAACCACTATTGCAGTGTCAGTCGTCAAATAAGCTGCTTTCTTCAATGTCCCATCGATATCATCACATTTAAGTCATAAAAGCACTCTGGAGTGGATCTTCTGTCGTTTCAGTGTGATTCCAGTGTCTTTGAACACAAAATGGCGTCTAAACATCAAATAAGTGCAAAACAATGCTTTTACAAGTTTAATGTGGGGAAAAGGCTGTAATAGCTGTTTCACGCAGGGAAGAGGCTTTTAAGCTGTTATTTGCATGTAACACACGTTTTAACCACTATTGCAGTGTCAGCTGTCAAATAAGCTGCATTCTTCAATGTCCCATCGATATCATCACATTTAAGTCATAAAAGCACTCTGGAGTGGATCTTCTGTCGTTTCAGTGTGATTCCAGTGTCTTTGAACACAAAATGGCGTCTAAACATCAAATAAGTGCAAAACAATGCTTTTACAAGTTTAATGTGGGGAAAAGGCTGTAATAGCTGTTTCACGCAGGGAAGAGGCTTTTAAGCTGTTATTTGCATGTAACACACGTTTTAACCACTATTGCAGTGTCAGTCGTCAAATAAGCTGCTTTCTTCAATGTCCCATCGATATCATCACATTTAAGTCATAAAAGCACTCTGGAGTGGATCTTCTGTCGTTTCAGTGTGATTCCAGTGTCTTTGAACACAAAATGGCGTCTAAACATCAAATAAGTGCAAAACAATGCTTTTACAAGTTTAATGTGGGGAAAAGGCTGTAATAGCTGTTTCACGCAGGGAAGAGGCTTTTAAGCTGTTATTTGCATGTAACACACGTTTTAACCACTATTGCAGTGTCAGCTGTCAAATAAGCTGCATTCTTCAATGTCCCATCGATATCATCACATTTAAGTCATAAAAGCACTCTGGAGTGGATCTTCTGTCGTTTCAGTGTGATTCCAGTGTCTTTGAACACAGAATGGCGTCTAAACATCAAATAAGTGCAAAACAATGCTTTTACAAGTTTAATGTGGGGAAAAGGCTGTAATAGCTGTTTCACGCAGGGAAGAGGCTTTTAAGCTGTTATTTGCATGTAACACACGTTTTAACCACTATTGCAGTGTCAGCTGTCAAATAAGCTGCATTCTTCAATGTCCCATCGATATCATCACATTTAAGTCATAAAAGCACTCTGGAGTGGATCTTCTGTCGTTTCAGTGTGATTCCAGTGTCTTTGAACACAAAATGGCGTCTAAACATCAAATAAGTGCAAAACAATGCTTTTACAAGTTTAATGTGGGGAAAAGGCTGTAATAGCTGTTTCACGCAGGGAAGAGGCTTTTAAGCTGTTATTTGCATGTAACACACGTGTAGCCTGGCTAAATTGAACTAGCACAGGACACAAAAATATCTTCTGGGGTCTTTAATTCTGAACAGAAGAATATGGTGTACAAATAAAATAAATGATGCAAGTTTAAAACTCAACTGGCTGATAGTCTTCAGCTATATCTACAGTACTAGTAGAAACAAAAATCAGCGACACCACACTGTGCCTGGCACACGGGACGCTTACTGTAACTCTGTCTAGTCTGCTATAATCACTGGACAATGTCCGTAAACCTTAAGTAATTATCCTATTACAAAAGTAAACAATGTAGACTCGCACCAAAGAGTACAAAACGTGTCTTGAGGTTCGGTACAAAAGAATAAAAATAATAAATCTACTGACTGCTATCAGAGTGTACAAAAATGTCCCTATAAGCAACAATAGAGTGCAAAGAATTAACTACAGTGGCTCGACCCTATAACACAAAGAGCCCACAAATTCACATTAAACACTCATACATTCACAGGTCAAAACATCACAACGAATGTGCAGTATTGTAATACATAACGTTACTGACTTGTGCATTTTTCCCGTAGGCCTAGCACCAACAGCACTGACGACGGCCTGCTACACGACAACCTTTGGGTCTCTCTCGTTGTCCGTTTGCCTGCCAACCACTAACACATACGCCCACATAAACAATAAACATTTCAGCCTGCAAACACGCATTACTCTTAAACATATCCCTTAGATACTTCATGCAAACAGACACATTTATATCATATTTACCCTCATTAACCTCGGAAAACCGTAGTGTGGTCGCACTGCTGCGGGCAAGATGGCGACCTCCGGTATCTCTTTTCCTGCTCTACAACCAGTTCACCAAACTGAGAAAGCGCCCTCTGGTGGCGTTAGTAAGCAGTTGCACTACATTTTCCCACCCGGCTACATTCTCCCCTGCTATAAAGGCAACGTCCTCGGTGACTTACTTAACACACTTAACTTTTAACATTTACAGCTTCTCTAAAGAACACAGCACCCATACTGGTTAACAACTGAGACAGTACATCAGGACTCAAAGTAATAGTATTACATGTTGACATAGGAATGTGATGCGGATTTTAATGCAACCCATTATTTGCTCTCTGGGTCCGGCGAGGCGCTGGAATGGGTGCAGCCACCCCACTGTCCTTTGCAGATCTGCTGCGGGGAACAGGAACAGTCTGTTCAGGCTCCATCACCTGTTCAATGACAGACGGTGCAGCAACAATAGTCTCAACATTGTCCACAGGTTCTGAAACCTCACTGTCCATTTCCTGTCTTTGGTCCAAATTTGAGTACATGGTTTCCTCCAGTACCACATACTCTGGGTCTGGATCTGAGTCCTCTTCTCTCACGTCAATGGGGATTGTTGTTACAGTGGTCGGGACCCCACTTTTCCTTGCCCTGGGTGGAGGAACTGGACCGACGCATGGTCTGAGGTTGGCTCTGTGGACCCTTTTAACTGGCCCACCCTCTACTGGCTCCACCGTGTGTGTACTGCCCTGAATCTCCACCACCCTGTAAAAAATAGGGCTCCAGGCATCTTGGATTTTGTTTCTACCCTGAGGCCAGTGCCGCAGGTAGACGAGCTGACCCACGTTCACAGGGGGACAGTACACTCTGTCCTTCTCCAGTTCAAGCCTCGCTGCTGCTTTTTGTTCAGCATACTGTCTCGCTCTGCTGTGTGCCTCATTTAAGCGCTCCTGATGGACCACTAACCAGTCATGTTTCTTATCCAGTACTTGTTCCTGACCCAACAAAGCATCTACAGGAAGGTGTGGATGCACCCCAAACATGAGGTAGTATGGTGAGTGACCTGTTGTGGCATGGGGAGTCACATTATATGCATAGACCAGCTCTGGTAAAAACTCAGGCCATCTGCGTTTCTTCTCTGGCGGGAGAGTGCGTAAGAGGTCATGAAGCGTTCGGTTGAAACGCTCACATTGAGCATTACCCTGGGGGTGATGTTGTGTAGTACGCGTCTTCTTAACCCCATATAACTTGCACAGTTCCTGAATGACCTCACTTTCAAAGTTTCTGCCCTGATCCGCATGCAACCTTTCAGGCACACCATACTTCATAAACCATTCCCGCAGGAGGACCTTGGCAGTTGTATCCGCTTTCTGGTCTCGTGTTGGGAATGCCTGTGTGAATTTGGTGAACACGTCTGTAACTACCAACACATTTTCTCGACCATCAGAAGCGGGTTCTAACAAAGTAAAGTCGACTGCCACAACTTCAAGAGGCCTGGTGGCTAGAAAGGGTTTCATAGGAGCACGTATCTTGGGCTGTGGTAACTTGGTAAGTACACATCTCTGACACTGTTTAACCCACTGTTCCACATCTTCATACATCCCCACCCAAAAACACCTCCGTCTTAATAGGTTCTGTGTGCGCTCTATCCCCTGATGCCCCATGTGATCATGCACACTCTGAAGGACAGCCTCTTTTAAACAAGTTGGCAAAATGAGCTGCTTGCATTCAGCGACATGTCCATCATCAATGACCCGGTACAGCAATCCATCAATCTCCCTAACTCTGGGCCACTGTCTGAGTAGAGAGATGACAAGTTTGGACAAACCTCTTCTCTGCTGAGAGGTGGGTTTTTTCTTCTGGTCCCAAAAGTGTCGGAAAGACTTAAGTGTGGGGTCAGTGTCCTGAAACTGCCGCAACTCATCTTTAGAATAACCTGGCAGAGTTGGAGTGTTTCCCTGAGAAACAACATCATCAGCATCTTGCTCAAATGCTGTGACACGAGCCTGCCTGACCTGACAACACTTGACACCTGCACTGACTAAGTCTGGCTCTAAAGCTGTCCCTTTTCTGACCACATTGCAGATGGATACGCAACCATCAAACTCCTCATCTCCGTTTGGCTCAGGCTCCCCTGCTAATGGCTGCCTAGAGAGTGTGTCTGCAGCTGTGTTACACCGGCCCGGACGGTACTGGACTTCAAAGTCAAATGGAGCCAGCTGGGCTACCCAGCGCTGCTCAATAGCTCCTAGCTTTGCTGAGTTTAGGTGACACAGAGGGTTGTTGTCTGTTATTATAGTGAACTTGGACCCTAACAAAAAAACCCTATATTTTTCTGACACAGCCCATTTAAGAGCAAGTAGCTCCAGTTTCATTCTACTGTAGTTTCTGTCGTTTCTCTCTGCACCTCTCAACCTCCTACTGGCATATGCAATGACACGTTTCTTCCCTTCCTGTAACTGATACAGAACTGCCCCTAGTCCTAAGTTACTGGCGTCAGTCTCTACGATAAAGGGAAGGGAGAAGTCTGCGTAACCAAGTAGAGGAGCACTGACAAGCTTCTCCTTCAGCTGTTCAAAAGACTCTTGACATGCCGGTGACCATATACTGTTCAACAGGTTTTTTGACCTAGCAGGGCTGTTTTCTGTGATGCACCTATTCACTTCATCATGTAAGGGACCTGCCAGCTGGGAAAACCCCTGCAGAAACCTCCTGTAGTAGCTGCAGAATCCTAAGAATGATCGCAGGTCTTTAACTGTGGTGGGAACTGGCCACTGTTTCACTGCAGCTACTTTGTCTGGATCTGTACCAACGCCCTCAGCTGAGATCTGATGACTAAGAAAACGTACGCTGGACTGGAGAAAGTGACATTTTTCTACTTTGACCTTTAACCCTGTCTCCCTGAGTCTCTGTAACGCAGTCTGAAGTCGTCTCAGGTGGTCTTCAAAAGTCGGTGAGTACACTAAAATGTCATCCAAGTACACAAGCATGATCTGGAACACTAAGTCACTCATGGTTGCCTGCATGAGTCTTTGGAACGTCGCTGGGCCATTACAAACACCGAAGGGAAGTCTAATGTACTCAAACAACCCAAAAGGAGTTGTAAAGGCCGTCTTGTGTCTGTCTGTCTCTTGTACCGCCACCTGGTGGTAACCACTAGCAAGGTCAATGGTTGAGAAGAACTTGGCACCATGCAGTGCATCGAAACACTCATCAATGCGAGGTAAAGGAAATGCGTCTCGTCTGGTCTTGGAATTTAGTCGCCTATAATCTACACAGAGCCTCAAACTGTTGTCTGCCTTCCTAACAAGTACAATAGGAGACGCATAGGCACTAGTGCTCTCTGTGATGACGCCTTTTTTTAGAAGTTGAGTTATGTGATCTCTAACCTCTTTGTACTGTGTTGGAGGTATACGTCTGTAAGGCTGAGTGACCGGTACATCATCAACTAAGTGTATCTCATGTCGGACCTTATCTGTGTAGCCTAGATCCTCATCCTTGAAAGCGAACACATCTGCATACTGAGCCAAAAGTACAGCTAACTTAGCCTGCTCTTCTGGTGAGCCGCCCATTTTTAAGCGCTGCAACATGAACTGCACTTCCTCATCTGATGCCCCCACCCCTTCCCTATCCACTGACACTTCTTCATGTTCAGCAGAGATGCGATTAAAGTGCACCTCTGCTGCCTCCCCAGCACACTCAACCGGGCTGAGCACACCAAGCCTGATTCTGGGTGGCAACCACAGATCTTCCTGTGAGAAGTTCACCACTTGGACGGGAAACACATGTTTGCCAGCCTCTACCAGAGTAGGCATGACAACGAGACCATTAGGTAAAGGAGTGCTGGTAGGCTCTAAGAGCATCAATGTCGAATCAGTGGAGAGCTTCTTGAGTCCTTTTGCATACACTGTGGCCACTGAAGCTGCTGGCACATGCACTGTTTCGCTCCCTGCTACCCTGGCTGTAGATGTTTCTTTCAAAACGTCACATGCTTGCGCTCTCTGAAAAGCTTCTCTCCAAGCTGAGTTGAGCTCTCCTCCGAGAGCTGAGTCAAAACTGGCAATAGCTAATTCCCTGCATCTTTTAATTACATTCATGCCGATGAGCACAGGGGGGGGCTCTTTGGGCCTGTGGTCTTCCTCTTTGTCTTGCTGTTCTGTAACTTTCTTCCCTGCTTGATGTCTATCTGAAACTAGCTCGTTTGACCCTGTCAGCTCTGTCACTGGGTCCCTGACTACCAAAAACCCGCACTCCGGCACAGTTAATCCCAAAACCTGCACATCTAGCTCAATGTAACCTATGTAAGGGATGGGCAGTGAGTTAGCTGCGGTTAACTTGAGCCATTTAGCTGTAGGAATTACGTCTTCATTCTCGCCTAGTAAGTGCTGTCGGAAGAATGCCTCAGAGATGGTGCTAACCTGGCTCCCAGTATCCAACAGGGCCTTAGCCGTAACTCCACCCACCTCCACCTCAACTTCAGGACACACACCTACGGCTCGCTCGAAAAATCTTTCACGGGTGAGGGTCTGGGAGCCTTGAGTCTCGCCTCGGATTGCCCGGCTCTTGGCAACCGAGGAAGCTAGTTTCCCTGAGCAGATGAACCCCGGGAAGTGGACTGACTCTCCTGTGGTCGTGATCTGCACTCCCTAGCAATGTGTCCCACCCCCCTGCATTTCAAACAGATTGGCTTCCCATCCTCTGTGAACTGGAACTTTGGTCTTGGTCTTCCACTTTTGTATGACTTTTCTCTGACCGTGGCTCCTTCCTTCATCACATTGACTAATTCCACAACAGCCTTGCCTTGTTCAGAAACCACTCTAAGGATATCATCTAGGGTAGCAGAAGACTTCTCTGGCGTACTACCTTTAGCCTGACCTCCCTCACCCACGCTATCGCATAGTATCTTCTTGCTCTTTGCAACTTTAGTGTTAGTGGGTCTGTCTTCTAGAGACCAAGAGATAGCTTCCTGACGCACCTCGAAAAGTGTGGACTGTGGCCTCTCCCTTATCATCTTGCGAAGTTCCCTTCGGAGGGAGGAATCTTGGACGCCCTCTACAAATTGGTCTCTGACTGCCATTTTATACATCAGCTACGGCATCGGGGCTTTGCTTAAGGACAGAACGAAGGATCTGGGACAGGGTGTGTGAGTACTCAAAGAAATCTTCACCCTCCTGCTGGTGACGACTGTAGAAGGTCTGTAACAGTTGGGCTACACTGCGCTTTTCTCTATAAGCCTCCCTGAGGAAATAGAAAATTTCATCAGGGTCCTCTATTTCACCATCTGTGCGTAACCTGATCTCTTCCAGTGCTGAACCTCTGAGGAGCGAGAGATTGAAGTGAACCTGATCATCTTCGCCTAGGCCTCTGGCCTTTACTGCCCGCTGCAATTCATCAATAAACTCATCAATGGAGCGGCCATCAACGGTAGGGTCTCCACTAAAAGGCTGGATGGGGCGGTCGCGGGGTAAATACACATATGATCGGTTAGCCCCACTATTCAGAGCAGTTATTTTGGCCATAGCTTGGTCATGTTTATCACTCAGTTCAGCTAATTTGGCCTGAAGTTCAGCAACAGGGTTCCCCTCTTCTTCCTCTGAATTTTGTTCATTATCACTGCCTTGGTGTGACATTGTGGAGGGTCTGTGTGTAGTTTTCAGTGTAAGTTCAGTGTTTGGATACCAATGTCAGTCGCCTCCGGCCCAGCTGGGTTGTGTTGTCCCCCTCTGCGAAGAGCCTGCAGCACCGTCGTTGGCTGATTTCCCGTGGTCTGGTCTCTGGTCCCGGCCCACGCCTGCACCTCCAGGAAAGCCTCACCGTCGCAGGTCTCTCTCACACCAGGCGCCGGGGATTGTTGCCACTATAGTTAATTCTGTGCACTCCAACACTCTGATGCAGCTTACTAAAAAACAAAAATCTACTGAAACACCAATTCTGCAGAACCCCACTCCTGGTACCAAAATGTGTAGCCTGGCTAAATTGAACCAGCACAGGACACAAAAATATCTTCTGGGGTCTTTAATTCTGAACAGAAGAATATGGTGTACAAATAAAATAAATGATGCAAGTTTAAAACTCAACTGGCTGATAGTCTTCAGCTATATCTACAGTACTAGTAGAAACAAAAATCAGCGACACCACACTGTGCCTGGCACACGGGACGCTTACTGTAACTCTGTCTAGTCTGCTATAATCACTGGACAATGTCCGTAAACCTTAAGTAATTATCCTATTACAAAAGTAAACAATGTAGACTCGCACCAAAGAGTACAAAACGTGTCTTAAGGTTCGGTACAAAAGAATAAAAATAATAAATCTACTGACTGCTATCAGAGTGTACAAAAATGTCCCTATAAGCAACAATAGAGTGCAAAGAATTAACTACAGTGGCTCGACCCTATAACACAAAGAGCCCACAAATTCACATTAAACACTCATACATTCACAGGTCAAAACATCACAACGAATGTGCAGTATTGTAATACATAACGTTACTGACTTGTGCATTTTTCCCGTAGGCCTAGCACCAACAGCACTGACGACGGCCTGCTACACGACAACCTTTGGGTCTCTCTCGTCGTCCGTTTGCCTGCCAACCACTAACACCCAGCCCACATAAACAATAAACATTTCAGCCTGCAAACACGCATTACTTTTAAACATATCCCTTAGATACTTCATGCAAACAGACACATTTATATCATATTTACCCTCATTAACCTCGGAAAACCGTAGTGTGGTCGCACCGCTGCGGGCAAGATGGCGACCTCCGGTATCTCTTTTCCTGCTCTACAACCAGTTCACCAAACTGAGAAAGCGCCCTCTGGTGGCGTAAGTAAGCAGTTGCACTACATTTTCCCACCCGGCTACACACGTTTTAACCACTATTGCAGTGTCAGTTGTCAAATAAGCTGCATTCTTCAATGTCCCATCGATATCATCACATTTAAGTCATAAAAGCACTCTGGAGTGGATCATCTGTCGTTTCAGTGTGATTCCAGTGTCTTTGAACACAAAATGGCGTCTAAACATCAAATAAGTGCAAAACAATGCTTTTACAAGTTTAATGTGGGGAAAAGGCTGTAATAGCTGTTTCACGCAGGGAAGAGGCTTTTAAGCTGTTATTTGCATGTAACACACGTTTTAACCACTATTGCAGTGTCAGCTGTCAAATAAGCTGCATTCTTCAATGTCCCATCGATATCATGACATTTAAGTCATAAAAGCACTCTGGAGTGGATCTTCTGTCGTTTCAGTGTGATTCCAGTGTCTTTGAACATAGAATGGCGTCTAAACATCAAATAAGTGCAAAACAATGCTTTTACAAGTTTAATGTGGGGAAAAGGCAGTAATAGCTGTTTCACGCAGGGAAGAGGCTTTTAAGCTGTTATTTGCATGTAACACACATTTTAACCACTATTGCAGTGTCAGTTGTCAAATAAGCTGCATTCTTCAATGTCCCATCGATATCATTACATTTAAGTCATAAAAGCACTCTGGAGTGGATCTTCTGTCGTTTCAGTGTGATTCCAGTGTCTTTGAACACAAAATGGCGTCTAAACATCAAATAAGTGCAAAACAATGCTTTTACAAGTTTAATGTGGGGAAAAGGCTGTAATAGCTGTTTCACGCAGGGAAGAGGCTTTTAAGCTGTTATTTGCATGTAACACACGTTTTAACCACTATTGCAGTGTCAGTTGTCAAATAAGCTGCTTTCTTCAATGTCCCATCGATATCATCACATTTAAGTCATAAAAGCACTCTGGAGTGGATCTTCTGTCGTTTCAGTGTGATTCCAGTGTCTTTGAACACAAAATGGCGTCTAAACATCAAATAAGTGCAAAACAATGCTTTTACAAGTTTAATGTGGGGAAAAGGCTGTAATAGCTGTTTCACGCAGGGAAGAGGCTTTTAAGCTGTTATTTGCATGTAACACACGTTTTAACCACTATTGCAGTGTCAGTTGTCAAATAAGCTGCTTTCTTCAATGTCCCATCGATATCATCACATTTAAGTCATAAAAGCACTCTGGAGTGGATCTTCTGTCGTTTCAGTGTGATTCCAGTGTCTTTGAACACAAAATGGCGTCTAAACATCAAATAAGTGCAAAACAATGCTTTTACAAGTTTAATGTGGGGAAAAGGCTGTAATAGCTGTTTCACGCAGGGAAGAGGCTTTTAAGCTGTTATTTGCATGTAACACACGTTTTAACCACTATTGCAGTGTCAGCTGTCAAATAAGCTGCATTCTTCAATGTCCCATCGATATCATCACATTTAAGTCATAAAAGCACTCTGGAGTGGATCTTCTGTCGTTTCAGTGTGATTCCAGTGTCTTTGAACACAGAATGGCGTCTAAACATCAAATAAGTGCAAAACAATGCTTTTACAAGTTTAATGTGGGGAAAAGGCTGTAATAGCTGTTTCACGCAGGGAAGAGGCTTTTAAGCTGTTATTTGCATGTAACACACATTTTAACCACTATTGCAGTGTCAGTTGTCAAATAAGCTGCATTCTTCAATGTCCCATCGATATCATCACATTTAAGTCATAAAAGCACTCTGGAGTGGATCTTCTGTCGTTTCAGTGTGATTCCAGTGTCTTTGAACACAGAATGGCGTCTAAACATCAAATAAGTGCAAAACAATGCTTTTACAAGTTTAATGTGGGGAAAAGGCTGTAATAGCTGTTTCACGCAGAGAAGAGGCTTTTAAGCTGTTAGTTGCATGTAACACACGTTTTAACCACTATTGCAGTGTCAGTTGTCAAATAAGCTGCATTCTTCAATGTCCCATCGATATCATCACATTTAAGTCATAAAAGCACTCTGGAGTGGATCATCTGTCGTTTCAGTGTGATTCCAGTGTCTTTGAACACAAAATGGCGTCTAAACATCAAATAAGTCCAAAACAATGCTTTTACAAGTTTAATGTGGGGAAAAGGCTGTAATAGCTGTTTCACGCAGGGAAGAGGCTTTTAAGCTGTTATTTGCATGTAACACACGTTTTAACCACTATTGCAGTGTCAGCTGTCAAATAAGCTGCATTCTTCAATGTCCCATCGATATCATCACATTTAAGTCATAAAAGCACTCTGGAGTGGATCTTCTGTCGTTTCAGTGTGATTCCAGTGTCTTTGAACACAGAATGGCGTCTAAACATCAAATAAGTGCAAAACAATGCTTTTACAAGTTTAATGTGGGGAAAAGGCTGTAATAGCTGTTTCACGCAGGGAAGAGGCTTTTAAGCTGTTATTTGCATGTAACACACGTTTTAACCACTATTGCAGTGTCAGCTGTCAAATAAGCTGCATTCTTCAATGTCCCATCGATATCATCACATTTAAGTCATAAAAGCACTCTGGAGTGGATCTTCTGTCGTTTCAGTGTGATTCCAGTGTCTTTGAACACAGAATGGCGTCTAAACATCAAATAAGTGCAAAACAATGCTTTTACAAGTTTAATGTGGGGAAAAGGCTGTAATAGCTGTTTCACGCAGGGAAGAGGCTTTTAAGCTGTTATTTGCATGTAACACACATTTTAACCACTATTGCAGTGTCAGTTGTCAAATAAGCTGCATTCTTCAATGTCCCATCGATATCATCACATTTAAGTCATAAAAGCACTCTGGAGTGGATCTTCTGTCGTTTCAGTGTGATTCCAGTGTCTTTGAACACAGAATGGCGTCTAAACATCAAATAAGTGCAAAACAATGCTTTTACAAGTTTAATGTGGGGAAAAGGCTGTAATAGCTGTTTCACGCAGGGAAGAGGCTTTTAAGCTGTTATTTGCATGTAACACACGTTTTAACCACTATTGCAGTGTCAGCTGTCAAATAAGCTGCATTCTTCAATGTCCCATCGATATCATCACATTTAAGTCATAAAAGCACTCTGGAGTGGATCTTCTGTCGTTTCAGTGTGATTCCAGTGTCTTTGAACACAGAATGGCGTCTAAACATCAAATAAGTGCAAAACAATGCTTTTACAAGTTTAATGTGGGGAAAAGGCTGTAATAGCTGTTTCACGCAGGGAAGAGGCTTTTAAGCTGTTATTTGCATGTAACACACGTTTTAACCACTATTGCAGTGTCAGTTGTCAAATAAGCTGCTTTCTTCAATGTCCCATCGATATCATCACATTTAAGTCATAAAAGCACTCTGGAGTGGATCTTCTGTCGTTTCAGTGTGATTCCAGTGTCTTTGAACACAAAATGGCGTCTAAACATCAAATAAGTGCAAAACAATGCTTTTACAAGTTTAATGTGGGGAAAAGGCTGTAATAGCTGTTTCACGCAGGGAAGAGGCTTTTAAGCTGTTATTTGCATGTAACACACGTTTTAACCACTATTGCAGTGTCAGTTGTCAAATAAGCTGCTTTCTTCAATGTCCCATCGATATCATCACATTTAAGTCATAAAAGCACTCTGGAGTGGATCTTCTGTCGTTTCAGTGTGATTCCAGTGTCTTTGAACACAAAATGGCGTCTAAACATCAAATAAGTGCAAAACAATGCTTTTACAAGTTTAATGTGGGGAAAAGGCTGTAATAGCTGTTTCACGCAGGGAAGAGGCTTTTAAGCTGTTATTTGCATGTAACACACGTTTTAACCACTATTGCAGTGTCAGCTGTCAAATAAGCTGCATTCTTCAATGTCCCATCGATATCATCACATTTAAGTCATAAAAGCACTCTGGAGTGGATCTTCTGTCGTTTCAGTGTGATTCCAGTGTCTTTGAACACAGAATGGCGTCTAAACATCAAATAAGTGCAAAACAATGCTTTTACAAGTTTAATGTGGGGAAAAGGCTGTAATAGCTGTTTCACGCAGGGAAGAGGCTTTTAAGCTGTTATTTGCATGTAACACACATTTTAACCACTATTGCAGTGTCAGTTGTCAAATAAGCTGCATTCTTCAATGTCCCATCGATATCATCACATTTAAGTCATAAAAGCACTCTGGAGTGGATCTTCTGTCGTTTCAGTGTGATTCCAGTGTCTTTGAACACAGAATGGCGTCTAAACATCAAATAAGTGCAAAACAATGCTTTTACAAGTTTAATGTGGGGAAAAGGCTGTAATAGCTGTTTCACGCAGAGAAGAGGCTTTTAAGCTGTTAGTTGCATGTAACACACGTTTTAACCACTATTGCAGTGTCAGTTGTCAAATAAGCTGCATTCTTCAATGTCCCATCGATATCATCACATTTAAGTCATAAAAGCACTCTGGAGTGGATCATCTGTCGTTTCAGTGTGATTCCAGTGTCTTTGAACACAAAATGGCGTCTAAACATCAAATAAGTCCAAAACAATGCTTTTACAAGTTTAATGTGGGGAAAAGGCTGTAATAGCTGTTTCACGCAGGGAAGAGGCTTTTAAGCTGTTATTTGCATGTAACACACGTTTTAACCACTATTGCAGTGTCAGCTGTCAAATAAGCTGCATTCTTCAATGTCCCATCGATATCATCACATTTAAGTCATAAAAGCACTCTGGAGTGGATCTTCTGTCGTTTCAGTGTGATTCCAGTGTCTTTGAACACAGAATGGCGTCTAAACATCAAATAAGTGCAAAACAATGCTTTTACAAGTTTAATGTGGGGAAAAGGCTGTAATAGCTGTTTCACGCAGGGAAGAGGCTTTTAAGCTGTTATTTGCATGTAACACACATTTTAACCACTATTGCAGTGTCAGTTGTCAAATAAGCTGCATTCTTCAATGTCCCATCGATATCATCACATTTAAGTCATAAAAGCACTCTGGAGTGGATCTTCTGTCGTTTCAGTGTGATTCCAGTGTCTTTGAACACAAAATGGCGTCTAAACATCAAATAAGTGCAAAACAATGCTTTTACAAGTTTAATGTGGGGAAAAGGCTGTAATAGCTGTTTCACGCAGAGAAGAGGCTTTTAAGCTGTTAGTTGCATGTAACACACGTTTTAACCACTATTGCAGTGTCAGCTGTCAAATAAGCTGCATTCTTCAATGTCCCATCGATATCATCACATTTAAGTCATAAAAGCACTCTGGAGTGGATCTTCTGTCGTTTCAGTGTGATTCCAGTGTCTTTGAACACAAAATGGCGTCTAAACATCAAATAAGTGCAAAACAATGCTTTTACAAGTTTAATGTGGGGAAAAGGCTGTAATAGCTGTTTCACGCAGGGAAGAGGCTTTTAAGCTGTTATTTGCATGTAACACACGTTTTAACCACTATTGCAGTGTCAGCTGTCAAATAAGCTGCATTCTTCAATGTCCCATCGATATCATCACATTTAAGTCATAAAAGCACTCTGGAGTGGATCTTCTGTCGTTTCAGTGTGATTCCAGTGTCTTTGAACACAGAATGGCGTCTAAACATCAAATAAGTGCAAAACAATGCTTTTACAAGTTTAATGTGGGGAAAAGGCTGTAATAGCTGTTTCACGCAGGGAAGAGGCTTTTAAGCTGTTATTTGCATGTAACACACGTTTTAACCACTATTGCAGTGTCAGTTGTCAAATAAGCTGCATTCTTCAATGTCCCATCGATATCATCACATTTAAGTCATAAAAGCACTCTGGAGTGGATCATCTGTCGTTTCAGTGTGATTCCAGTGTCTTTGAACACAAAATGGCGTCTAAACATCAAATAAGTCCAAAACAATGCTTTTACAAGTTTAATGTGGGGAAAAGGCTGTAATAGCTGTTTCACGCAGGGAAGAGGCTTTTAAGCTGTTATTTGCATGTAACACACGTTTTAACCACTATTGCAGTGTCAGCTGTCAAATAAGCTGCATTCTTCAATGTCCCATCGATATCATCACATTTAAGTCATAAAAGCACTCTGGAGTGGATCTTCTGTCGTTTCAGTGTGATTCCAGTGTCTTTGAACACAGAATGGCGTCTAAACATCAAATAAGTGCAAAACAATGCTTTTACAAGTTTAATGTGGGGAAAAGGCTGTAATAGCTGTTTCACGCAGGGAAGAGGCTTTTAAGCTGTTATTTGCATGTAACACACATTTTAACCACTATTGCAGTGTCAGTTGTCAAATAAGCTGCATTCTTCAATGTCCCATCGATATCATCACATTTAAGTCATAAAAGCACTCTGGAGTGGATCTTCTGTCGTTTCAGTGTGATTCCAGTGTCTTTGAACACAAAATGGCGTCTAAACATCAAATAAGTGCAAAACAATGCTTTTACAAGTTTAATGTGGGGAAAAGGCTGTAATAGCTGTTTCACGCAGAGAAGAGGCTTTTAAGCTGTTAGTTGCATGTAACACACGTTTTAACCACTATTGCAGTGTCAGCTGTCAAATAAGCTGCATTCTTCAATGTCCCATCGATATCATCACATTTAAGTCATAAAAGCACTCTGGAGTGGATCTTCTGTCGTTTCAGTGTGATTCCAGTGTCTTTGAACACAAAATGGCGTCTAAACATCAAATAAGTGCAAAACAATGCTTTTACAAGTTTAATGTGGGGAAAAGGCTGTAATAGCTGTTTCACGCAGGGAAGAGGCTTTTAAGCTGTTATTTGCATGTAACACACGTTTTAACCACTATTGCAGTGTCAGCTGTCAAATAAGCTGCATTCTTCAATGTCCCATCGATATCATCACATTTAAGTCATAAAAGCACTCTGGAGTGGATCTTCTGTCGTTTCAGTGTGATTCCAGTGTCTTTGAACACAGAATGGCGTCTAAACATCAAATAAGTGCAAAACAATGCTTTTACAAGTTTAATGTGGGGAAAAGGCTGTAATAGCTGTTTCACGCAGGGAAGAGGCTTTTAAGCTGTTATTTGCATGTAACACACATTTTAACCACTATTGCAGTGTCAGTTGTCAAATAAGCTGCATTCTTCAATGTCCCATCGATATCATCACATTTAAGTCATAAAAGCACTCTGGAGTGGATCTTCTGTCGTTTCAGTGTGATTCCAGTGTCTTTGAACACAGAATGGCGTCTAAACATCAAATAAGTGCAAAACAATGCTTTTACAAGTTTAATGTGGGGAAAAGGCTGTAATAGCTGTTTCACGCAGAGAAGAGGCTTTTAAGCTGTTAGTTGCATGTAACACACGTTTTAACCACTATTGCAGTGTCAGTTGTCAAATAAGCTGCATTCTTCAATGTCCCATCGATATCATCACATTTAAGTCATAAAAGCACTCTGGAGTGGATCATCTGTCGTTTCAGTGTGATTCCAGTGTCTTTGAACACAAAATGGCGTCTAAACATCAAATAAGTCCAAAACAATGCTTTTACAAGTTTAATGTGGGGAAAAGGCTGTAATAGCTGTTTCACGCAGGGAAGAGGCTTTTAAGCTGTTATTTGCATGTAACACACGTTTTAACCACTATTGCAGTGTCAGCTGTCAAATAAGCTGCATTCTTCAATGTCCCATCGATATCATCACATTTAAGTCATAAAAGCACTCTGGAGTGGATCTTCTGTCGTTTCAGTGTGATTCCAGTGTCTTTGAACACAGAATGGCGTCTAAACATCAAATAAGTGCAAAACAATGCTTTTACAAGTTTAATGTGGGGAAAAGGCTGTAATAGCTGTTTCACGCAGGGAAGAGGCTTTTAAGCTGTTATTTGCATGTAACACACATTTTAACCACTATTGCAGTGTCAGTTGTCAAATAAGCTGCATTCTTCAATGTCCCATCGATATCATCACATTTAAGTCATAAAAGCACTCTGGAGTGGATCTTCTGTCGTTTCAGTGTGATTCCAGTGTCTTTGAACACAAAATGGCGTCTAAACATCAAATAAGTGCAAAACAATGCTTTTACAAGTTTAATGTGGGGAAAAGGCTGTAATAGCTGTTTCACGCAGAGAAGAGGCTTTTAAGCTGTTAGTTGCATGTAACACACGTTTTAACCACTATTGCAGTGTCAGCTGTCAAATAAGCTGCATTCTTCAATGTCCCATCGATATCATCACATTTAAGTCATAAAAGCACTCTGGAGTGGATCTTCTGTCGTTTCAGTGTGATTCCAGTGTCTTTGAACACAGAATGGCGTCTAAACATCAAATAAGTGCAAAACAATGCTTTTACAAGTTTAATGTGGGGAAAAGGCTGTAATAGCTGTTTCACGCAGGGAAGAGGCTTTTAAGCTGTTATTTGCATGTAACACACGTTTTAACCACTATTGCAGTGTCAGCTGTCAAATAAGCTGCATTCTTCAATGTCCCATCGATATCATCACATTTAAGTCATAAAAGCACTCTGGAGTGGA
Source organism: Eutrigla gurnardus (assembly GCF_963514095.1). Lineage (NCBI taxonomy): Eukaryota > Metazoa > Chordata > Actinopteri > Perciformes > Triglidae > Eutrigla > Eutrigla gurnardus. Next base: position 70,430 of record NW_028155490.1, read on the forward strand.
TCTTCTGTCGTTTCAGTGTGATTCCAGTGTCTTTGAACACAGAATGGCGTCTAAACATCAAATAAGTGCAAAACAATGCTTTTACAAGTTTAATGTGGGGAAAAGGCTGTAATAGCTGTTTCACGCAGAGAAGAGGCTTTTAAGCTGTTATTTGCATGTAACACACGTTTTAACCACTATTGCAGTGTCAGCTGTCAAATAAGCTGCATTCTTCAATGTCCCATCGATATCATCACATTTAAGTCATAAAAGCACTCTGGAGTGGATCTTCTGTCGTTTCAGTGTGATTCCAGTGTCTTTGAACACAGAATGGCGTCTAAACATCAAATAAGTGCAAAACAATGCTTTTACAAGTTTAATGTGGGGAAAAGGCTGTAATAGCTGTTTCACGCAGAGAAGAGGCTTTTAAGCTGTTAGTTGCATGTAACACACGTTTTAACCACTATTGCAGTGTCAGTTGTCAAATAAGCTGCATTCTTCAATGTCCCATCGATATCATCACATTTAAGTCATAAAAGCACTCTGGAGTGGATCATCTGTCGTTTCAGTGTGATTCCAGTGTCTTTGAACACAAAATGGCGTCTAAACATCAAATAAGTCCAAAACAATGCTTTTACAAGTTTAATGTGGGGAAAAGGCTGTAATAGCTGTTTCACGCAGGGAAGAGGCTTTTAAGCTGTTATTTGCATGTAACACACGTTTTAACCACTATTGCAGTGTCAGCTGTCAAATAAGCTGCATTCTTCAATGTCCCATCGATATCATCACATTTAAGTCATAAAAGCACTCTGGAGTGGATCTTCTGTCGTTTCAGTGTGATTCCAGTGTCTTTGAACACAGAATGGCGTCTAAACATCAAATAAGTGCAAAACAATGCTTTTACAAGTTTAATGTGGGGAAAAGGCTGTAATAGCTGTTTCACGCAGGGAAGAGGCTTTTAAGCTGTTATTTGCATGTAACACACATTTTAACCACTATTGCAGTGTCAGTTGTCAAATAAGCTGCATTCTTCAATGTCCCATCGATATCATCACATTTAAGTCATAAAAGCACTCTGGAGTGGATCTTCTGTCGTTTCAGTGTGATTCCAGTGTCTTTGAACACAAAATGGCGTCTAAACATCAAATAAGTGCAAAACAATGCTTTTACAAGTTTAATGTGGGGAAAAGGCTGTAATAGCTGTTTCACGCAGAGAAGAGGCTTTTAAGCTGTTAGTTGCATGTAACACACGTTTTAACCACTATTGCAGTGTCAGCTGTCAAATAAGCTGCATTCTTCAATGTCCCATCGATATCATCACATTTAAGTCATAAAAGCACTCTGGAGTGGATCTTCTGTCGTTTCAGTGTGATTCCAGTGTCTTTGAACACAGAATGGCGTCTAAACATCAAATAAGTGCAAAACAATGCTTTTACAAGTTTAATGTGGGGAAAAGGCTGTAAAAGCTGTTTCACGCAGGGAAGAGGCTTTTAAGCTGTTATTTGCATGTAACACACGTTTTAACCACTATTGCAGTGTCAGCTGTCAAATAAGCTGCATTCTTCAATGTCCCATCGATATCATCACATTTAAGTCATAAAAGCACTCTGGAGTGGATCTTCTGTCGTTTCAGTGTGATTCCAGTGTCTTTGAACACAGAATGGCGTCTAAACATCAAATAAGTGCAAAACAATGCTTTTACAAGTTTAATGTGGGGAAAAGGCTGTAATAGCTGTTTCACGCAGGGAAGAGGCTTTTAAGCTGTTATTTGCATGTAACACACATTTTAACCACTATTGCAGTGTCAGTTGTCAAATAAGCTGCATTCTTCAATGTCCCATCGATATCATCACATTTAAGTCATAAAAGCACTCTGGAGTGGATCTTCTGTCGTTTCAGTGTGATTCCAGTGTCTTTGAACACAAAATGGCGTCTAAACATCAAATAAGTGCAAAACAATGCTTTTACAAGTTTAATGTGGGGAAAAGGCTGTAATAGCTGTTTCACGCAGAGAAGAGGCTTTTAAGCTGTTAGTTGCATGTAACACACGTTTTAACCACTATTGCAGTGTCAGCTGTCAAATAAGCTGCATTCTTCAATGTCCCATCGATATCATCACATTTAAGTCATAAAAGCACTCTGGAGTGGATCTTCTGTCGTTTCAGTGTGATTCCAGTGTCTTTGAACACAGAATGGCGTCTAAACATCAAATAAGTGCAAAACAATGCTTTTACAAGTTTAATGTGGGGAAAAGGCTGTAATAGCTGTTTCACGCAGGGAAGAGGCTTTTAAGCTGTTATTTGCATGTAACACACGTTTTAACCACTATTGCAGTGTCAGTTGTCAAATAAGCTGCTTTCTTCAATGTCCCATCGATATCATCACATTTAAGTCATAAAAGCACTCTGGAGTGGATCTTCTGTCGTTTCAGTGTGATTCCAGTGTCTTTGAACACAAAATGGCGTCTAAACATCAAATAAGTGCAAAACAATGCTTTTACAAGTTTAATGTGGGGAAAAGGCTGTAATAGCTGTTTCACGCAGGGAAGAGGCTTTTAAGCTGTTATTTGCATGTAACACACGTTTTAACCACTATTGCAGTGTCAGCTGTCAAATAAGCTGCATTCTTCAATGTCCCATCGATATCATCACATTTAAGTCATAAAAGCACTCTGGAGTGGATCTTCTGTCGTTTCAGTGTGATTCCAGTGTCTTTGAACACAGAATGGCGTCTAAACATCAAATAAGTGCAAAACAATGCTTTTACAAGTTTAATGTGGGGAAAAGGCTGTAATAGCTGTTTCACGCAGAGAAGAGGCTTTTAAGCTGTTAGTTGCATGTAACACACGTTTTAACCACTATTGCAGTGTCAGTTGTCAAATAAGCTGCATTCTTCAATGTCCCATCGATATCATCACATTTAAGTCATAAAAGCACTCTGGAGTGGATCATCTGTCGTTTCAGTGTGATTCCAGTGTCTTTGAACACAAAATGGCGTCTAAACATCAAATAAGTCCAAAACAATGCTTTTACAAGTTTAATGTGGGGAAAAGGCTGTAATAGCTGTTTCACGCAGGGAAGAGGCTTTTAAGCTGTTATTTGCATGTAACACACGTTTTAACCACTATTGCAGTGTCAGCTGTCAAATAAGCTGCATTCTTCAATGTCCCATCGATATCATCACATTTAAGTCATAAAAGCACTCTGGAGTGGATCTTCTGTCGTTTCAGTGTGATTCCAGTGTCTTTGAACACAGAATGGCGTCTAAACATCAAATAAGTGCAAAACAATGCTTTTACAAGTTTAATGTGGGGAAAAGGCTGTAATAGCTGTTTCACGCAGGGAAGAGGCTTTTAAGCTGTTATTTGCATGTAACACACATTTTAACCACTATTGCAGTGTCAGTTGTCAAATAAGCTGCATTCTTCAATGTCCCATCGATATCATCACATTTAAGTCATAAAAGCACTCTGGAGTGGATCTTCTGTCGTTTCAGTGTGATTCCAGTGTCTTTGAACACAAAATGGCGTCTAAACATCAAATAAGTGCAAAACAATGCTTTTACAAGTTTAATGTGGGGAAAAGGCTGTAATAGCTGTTTCACGCAGAGAAGAGGCTTTTAAGCTGTTAGTTGCATGTAACACACGTTTTAACCACTATTGCAGTGTCAGCTGTCAAATAAGCTGCATTCTTCAATGTCCCATCGATATCATCACATTTAAGTCATAAAAGCACTCTGGAGTGGATCTTCTGTCGTTTCAGTGTGATTCCAGTGTCTTTGAACACAGAATGGCGTCTAAACATCAAATAAGTGCAAAACAATGCTTTTACAAGTTTAATGTGGGGAAAAGGCTGTAATAGCTGTTTCACGCAGGGAAGAGGCTTTTAAGCTGTTATTTGCATGTAACACACGTTTTAACCACTATTGCAGTGTCAGCTGTCAAATAAGCTGCATTCTTCAATGTCCCATCGATATCATCACATTTAAGTCATAAAAGCACTCTGGAGTGGATCTTCTGTCGTTTCAGTGTGATTCCAGTGTCTTTGAACACAGAATGGCGTCTAAACATCAAATAAGTGCAAAACAATGCTTTTACAAGTTTAATGTGGGGAAAAGGCTGTAATAGCTGTTTCACGCAGGGAAGAGGCTTTTAAGCTGTTATTTGCATGTAACACACATTTTAACCACTATTGCAGTGTCAGTTGTCAAATAAGCTGCATTCTTCAATGTCCCATCGATATCATCACATTTAAGTCATAAAAGCACTCTGGAGTGGATCTTCTGTCGTTTCAGTGTGATTCCAGTGTCTTTGAACACAAAATGGCGTCTAAACATCAAATAAGTGCAAAACAATGCTTTTACAAGTTTAATGTGGGGAAAAGGCTGTAATAGCTGTTTCACGCAGAGAAGAGGCTTTTAAGCTGTTAGTTGCATGTAACACACGTTTTAACCACTATTGCAGTGTCAGCTGTCAAATAAGCTGCATTCTTCAATGTCCCATCGATATCATCACATTTAAGTCATAAAAGCACTCTGGAGTGGATCTTCTGTCGTTTCAGTGTGATTCCAGTGTCTTTGAACACAGAATGGCGTCTAAACATCAAATAAGTGCAAAACAATGCTTTTACAAGTTTAATGTGGGGAAAAGGCTGTAATAGCTGTTTCACGCAGGGAAGAGGCTTTTAAGCTGTTATTTGCATGTAACACACGTTTTAACCACTATTGCAGTGTCAGTTGTCAAATAAGCTGCTTTCTTCAATGTCCCATCGATATCATCACATTTAAGTCATAAAAGCACTCTGGAGTGGATCTTCTGTCGTTTCAGTGTGATTCCAGTGTCTTTGAACACAAAATGGCGTCTAAACATCAAATAAGTGCAAAACAATGCTTTTACAAGTTTAATGTGGGGAAAAGGCTGTAATAGCTGTTTCACGCAGGGAAGAGGCTTTTAAGCTGTTATTTGCATGTAACACACGTTTTAACCACTATTGCAGTGTCAGCTGTCAAATAAGCTGCATTCTTCAATGTCCCATCGATATCATCACATTTAAGTCATGAAAGCACTCTGGAGTGGATCTTCTGTCGTTTCAGTGTGATTCCAGTGTCTTTGAACACAAAATGGCGTCTAAACATCAAATAAGTGCAAAACAATGCTTTTACAAGTTTAATGTGGGGAAAAGGCTGTAATAGCTGTTTCACGCAGGGAAGAGGCTTTTAAGCTGTTATTTGCATGTAACACACGTTTTAACCACTATTGCAGTGTCAGCTGTCAAATAAGCTGCATTCTTCAATGTCCCATCGATATCATCACATTTAAGTCATAAAAGCACTCTGGATTGGATCTTCTGTCGTTTCAGTGTGATTCCAGTGTCTTTGAACACAGAATGGCGTCTAAACATCAAATAAGTGCAAAACAATGCTTTTACAAGTTTAATGTGGGGAAAAGGCTGTAATAGCTGTTTCACGCAGGGAAGAGGCTTTTAAGCTGTTATTTGCATGTAACACACGTTTTAACCACTATTGCAGTGTCAGCTGTCAAATAAGCAGCATTCTTCAATGTCCCATCGATATCATCACATTTAAGTCATAAAAGCACTCTGGAGTGGATCTTCTGTCGTTTCAGTGTGATTCCAGTGTCTTTGAACACAAAATGGCGTCTAAACATCAAATAAGTGCAAAACAATGCTTTTACAAGTTTAATGTGGGGAAAAGGCTGTAATAGCTGTTTCACGCAGGGAAGAGGCTTTTAAGCTGTTATTTGCATGTAACACACGTGTAGCCTGGCTAAATTGAACTAGCACAGGACACAAAAATATCTTCTGGGGTCTTTAATTCTGAACAGAAGAATATGGTGTACAAATAAAATAAATGATGCAAGTTTAAAACTCAACTGGCTGATAGTCTTCAGCTATATCTACAGTACTAGTAGAAACAAAAATCAGCGACACCACACTGTGCCTGGCACACGGGACGCTTACTGTAACTCTGTCTAGTCTGCTATAATCACTGGACAATGTCCGTAAACCTTAAGTAATTATCCTATTACAAAAGTAAACAATGTAGACTCGCACCAAAGAGTACAAAACGTGTCTTGAGGTTCGGTACAAAAGAATAAAAATAATAAATCTACTGACTGCTATCAGAGTGTACAAAAATGTCCCTATAAGCAACAATAGAGTGCAAAGAATTAACTACAGTGGCTCGACCCTATAACACAAAGAGCCCACAAATTCACATTAAACACTCATACATTCACAGGTCAAAACATCACAACGAATGTGCAGTATTGTAATACATAACGTTACTGACTTGTGCATTTTTCCCGTAGGCCTAGCACCAACAGCACTGACGACGGCCTGCTACACGACAACCTTTGGGTCTCTCTCGTCGTCCGTTTGCCTGCCAACCACTAACACATACGCCCACATAAACAATAAACATTTCAGCCTGCAAACACGCATTACTCTTAAACATATCCCTTAGATACTTCATGCAAACAGACACATTTATATCATATTTACCCTCATTAACCTCGGAAAACCGTAGTGTGGTCGCACTGCTGCGGGCAAGATGGCGACCTCCGGTATCTCTTTTCCTGCTCTACAACCAGTTCACCAAACTGAGAAAGCGCCCTCTGGTGGCGTTAGTAAGCAGTTGCACTACATTTTCCCACCCGGCTACATTCTCCCCTGCTATAAAGGCAACGTCCTCGGTGACTTACTTAACACACTTAACTTTTAACATTTACAGCTTCTCTAAAGAACACAGCACCCATACTGGTTAACAACTGAGACAGTACATCAGGACTCAAAGTAATAGTATTACATGTTGACATAGGAATGTGATGCGGATTTGAATGCAACCCATTATTTGCTCTCTGGGTCCGGCGAGGCGCTGGAATGGGTGCAGCCACCCCACTGTCCTTTGCAGATCTGCTGCGGGGAACAGGAACAGTCTGTTCAGGCTCCATCACCTGTTCAATGACAGACGGTGCAGCAACAATAGTCTCAACATTGTCCACAGGTTCTGAAACCTCACTGTCCATTTCCTGTCTTTGGTCCAAATTTGAGTACATGGTTTCCTCCAGTACCACATACTCTGGGTCTGGATCTGAGTCCTCTTCTCTCACGTCAATGGGGATTGTTGTTACAGTGGTCGGGACCCCACTTTTCCTTGCCCTGGGTGGAGGAACTGGACCGACGCATGGTCTGAGGTTGGCTCTGTGGACCCTTTTAACTGGCCCACCCTCTACTGGCTCCACCGTGTGTGTACTGCCCTGAATCTCCACCACCCTGTAAAAAATAGGGCTCCAGGCATCTTGGATTTTGTTTCTACCCTGAGGCCAGTGCCGCAGGTAGACGAGCTGACCCACGTTCACAGGGGGACAGTACACTCTGTCCTTCTCCAGTTCAAGCCTCGCTGCTGCTTTTTGTTCAGCATACTGTCTCGCTCTGCTGTGTGCCTCATTTAAGCGCTCCTGATGGACCACTAACCAGTCATGTTTCTTATCCAGTACTTGTTCCTGACCCAACAAAGCATCTACAGGAAGGTGTGGATGCACCCCAAACATGAGGTAGTATGGTGAGTGACCTGTTGTGGCATGGGGAGTCACATTATATGCATAGACCAGCTCTGGTAAAAACTCAGGCCATCTGCGTTTCTTCTCTGGCGGGAGAGTGCGTAAGAGGTCATGAAGCGTTCGGTTGAAACGCTCACATTGAGCATTACCCTGGGGGTGATGTTGTGTAGTACGCGTCTTCTTAACCCCATATAACTTGCACAGTTCCTGAATGACCTCACTTTCAAAGTTTCTGCCCTGATCCGCATGCAACCTTTCAGGCACACCATACTTCATAAACCATTCCCGCAGGAGGACCTTGGCAGTTGTATCCGCTTTCTGGTCTCGTGTTGGGAATGCCTGTGTGAATTTGGTGAACACGTCTGTAACTACCAACACATTTTATCGACCATCAGAAGCGGGTTCTAACAAAGTAAAGTCGACTGCCACAACTTCAAGAGGCCTGGTGGCTAGAAAGGGTTTCATAGGAGCACGTATCTTGGGCTGTGGTAACTTGGTAAGTACACATCTCTGACACTGTTTAACCCACTGTTCCACATCTTCATACATCCCCACCCAAAAACACCTCCGTCTTAATAGGTTCTGTGTGCGCTCTATCCCCTGATGCCCCATGTGATCATGCACACTCTGAAGGACAGCCTCTTTTAAACAAGTTGGCAAAATGAGCTGCTTGCATTCAGCGACATGTCCATCATCAATGACCCGGTACAGCAATCCATCAATCTCCCTAACTCTGGGCCACTGTCTGAGTAGAGAGATGACAAGTTTGGACAAACCTCTTCTCTGCTGAGAGGTGGGTTTTTTCTTCTGGTCCCAAAAGTGTCGGAAAGACTTAAGTGTGGGGTCAGTGTCCTGAAACTGCCGCAACTCATCTTTAGAATAACCTGGCAGAGTTGGAGTGTTTCCCTGAGAAACAACATCATCAGCATCTTGCTCAAATGCTGTGACACGAGCCTGCCTGACCTGACAACACTTGACACCTGCACTGACTAAGTCTGGCTCTAAAGCTGTCCCTTTTCTGACCACATTGCAGATGGATACGCAACCATCAAACTCCTCATCTCCGTTTGGCTCAGGCTCCCCTGCTAATGGCTGCCTAGAGAGTGTGTCTGCAGCTGTGTTACACCGGCCCGGACGGTACTGGACTTCAAAGTCAAATGGAGCCAGCTGGGCTACCCAGCGCTGCTCAATAGCTCCTAGCTTTGCTGAGTTTAGGTGACACAGAGGGTTGTTGTCTGTTATTATAGTGAACTTGGACCCTAACAAAAAAACCCTATATTTTTCTGACACAGCCCATTTAAGAGCAAGTAGCTCCAGTTTCATGCTACTGTAGTTTCTGTCGTTTCTCTCTGCACCTCTCAACCTCCTACTGGCATATGCAATGACACGTTTCTTCCCTTCCTGTAACTGATACAGAACTGCCCCTAGTCCTAAGTTACTGGCGTCAGTCTCTACGATAAAGGGAAGGGAGAAGTCTGCGTAACCAAGTAGAGGAGCACTGACAAGCTTCTCCTTCAGCTGTTCAAAAGACTCTTGACATGCCGGTGACCATATACTGTTCAACAGGTTTTTTGACCTAGCAGGGCTGTTTTCTGTGATGCACCTATTCACTTCATCATGTAAGGGACCTGCCAGCTGGGAAAACCCCTGCAGAAACCTCCTGTAGTAGCTGCAGAATCCTAAGAATGATCGCAGGTCTTTAACTGTGGTGGGAACTGGCCACTGTTTCACTGCAGCTACTTTGTCTGGATCTGTACCAACGCCCTCAGCTGAGATCTGATGACTAAGAAAACGTACGCTGGACTGGAGAAAGTGACATTTTTCTACTTTGACCTTTAACCCTGTCTCCCTGAGTCTCTGTAACGCAGTCTGAAGTCGTCTCAGGTGGTCTTCAAAAGTCGGTGAGTACACTAAAATGTCATCCAAGTACACAAGCATGATCTGGAACACTAAGTCACTCATGGTTGCCTGCATGAGTCTTTGGAACGTCGCTGGGCCATTACAAACACCGAAGGGAAGTCTAATGTACTCAAACAACCCAAAAGGAGTTGTAAAGGCCGTCTTGTGTCTGTCTGTCTCTTGTACCGCCACCTGGTGGTAACCACTAGCAAGGTCAATGGTTGAGAAGAACTTGGCACCATGCAGTGCATCGAAACACTCATCAATGCGAGGTAAAGGAAATGCGTCTCGTCTGGTCTTGGAATTTAGTCGCCTATAATCTACACAGAGCCTCAAACTGTTGTCTGCCTTCCTAACAAGTACAATAGGAGACGCATAGGCACTAGTGCTCTCTGTGATGACGCCTTTTTTTAGAAGTTGAGTTATGTGATCTCTAACCTCTTTGTACTGTGTTGGAGGTATACGTCTGTAAGGCTGAGTGACCGGTACATCATCAACTAAGTGTATCTCATGTCGGACCTTATCTGTGTAGCCTAGATCCTCATCCTTGAAAGCGAACACATCTGCATACTGAGCCAAAAGTACAGCTAACTTAGCCTGCTCTTCTGGTGAGCCGCCCATTTTTAAGCGCTGCAACATGAACTGCACTTCCTCATCTGATGCCCCCACCCCTTCCCTATCCACTGACACTTCTTCATGTTCAGCAGAGATGCGATTAAAGTGCACCTCTGCTGCCTCCCCAGCACACTCAACCGGGCTGAGCACACCAAGCCTGATTCTGGGTGGCAACCACAGATCTTCCTGTGAGAAGTTCACCACTTGGACGGGAAACACATGTTTGCCAGCCTCTACCAGAGTAGGCATGACAACGAGACCATTAGGTAAAGGAGTGCTGGTAGGCTCTAAGAGCATCAATGTCGAATCAGTGGAGAGCTTCTTGAGTCCTTTTGCATACACTGTGGCCACTGAAGCTGCTGGCACATGCACTGTTTCGCTCCCTGCTACCCTGGCTGTAGATGTTTCTTTCAAAACGTCACATGCTTGCGCTCTCTGAAAAGCTTCTCTCCAAGCTGAGTTGAGCTCTCCTCCGAGAGCTGAGTCAAAACTGGCAATAGCTAATTCCCTGCATCTTTTAATTACATTCATGCCGATGAGCACAGGGGGGGGCTCTTTGGGCCTGTGGTCTTCCTCTTTGTCTTGCTGTTCTGTAACTTTCTTCCCTGCTTGATGTCTATCTGAAACTAGCTCGTTTGACCCTGTCAGCTCTGTCACTGGGTCCCTGACTACCAAAAACCCGCACTCCGGCACAGTTAATCCCTAAACCTGCACATCTAGCTCAATGTAACCTATGTAAGGGATGGGCAGTGAGTTAGCTGCGGTTAACTTGAGCCATTTAGCTGTAGGAATTACGTCTTCATTCTCGCCTAGTAAGTGCTGTCGGAAGAATGCCTCAGAGATGGTGCTAACCTGGCTCCCAGTATCCAACAGGGCCTTAGCCGTAACTCCACCCACCTCCACCTCAACTTCAGGACACACACCTACGGCTCGCTCGAAAAATCTTTCACGGGTGAGGGTCTGGGAGCCTTGAGTCTCGCCTCGGATTGCCCGGCTCTTGGCAACCGAGGAAGCTAGTTTCCCTGAGCAGATGAACCCCGGGAAGTGGACTGACTCTCCTGTGGTCGTGATCTGCACTCCCTAGCAATGTGTCCCACCCCCCTGCACTTCAAACAGATTGGCTTCCCATCCTCTGTGAACTGGAACTTTGGTCTTGGTCTTCCACTTTTGTATGACTTTTCTCTGACCGTGGCTCCTTCCTTCATCACATTGACTAATTCCACAACAGCCTTGCCTTGTTCAGAAACCACTCTAAGGATATCATCTAGGGTAGCAGAAGACTTCTCTGGCGTACTACCTGTAGCCTGACCTCCCTCACCCACGCTATCGCATAGTATCTTCTTGCTCTTTGCAACTTTAGTGTTAGTGGGTCTGTCTTCTAGAGACCAAGAGATAGCTTCCTGACGCACCTCGAAAAGTGTGGACTGTGGCCTCTCCCTTATCATCTTGCGAAGTTCCCTTCGGAGGGAGGAATCTTGGACGCCCTCTACAAATTGGTCTCTGACTGCCATTTTATACATCAGCTACGGCATCGGGGCTTTGCTTAAGGACAGAACGAAGGATCTGGGACAGGGTGTGTGAGTACTCAAAGAAATCTTCACCCTCCTGCTGGTGACGACTGTAGAAGGTCTGTAACAGTTGGGCTACACTGCGCTTTTCTCTATAAGCCTCCCTGAGGAAATAGAAAATTTCATCAGGGTCCTCTATTTCACCATCTGTGCGTAACCTGATCTCTTCCAGTGCTGAACCTCTGAGGAGCGAGAGATTGAAGTGAACCTGATCATCTTCGCCTAGGCCTCTGGCCTTTACTGCCCGCTGCAATTCATCAATAAACTCATCAATGGAGCGGCCATCAACGGTAGGGTCTCCACTAAAAGGCTGGATGGGGCGGTCGCGGGGTAAATACACATATGATCGGTTAGCCCCACTATTCAGAGCAGTTATTTTGGCCATAGCTTGGTCATGTTTATCACTCAGTTCAGCTAATTTGGCCTGAAGTTCAGCAACAGGGTTCCCCTCTTCTTCCTCTGAATTTTGTTCATTATCACTGCCTTGGTGTGACATTGTGGAGGGTCTGTGTGTAGTTTTCAGTGTAAGTTCAGTGTTTGGATACCAATGTCAGTCGCCTCCGGCCCAGCTGGGTTGTGTTGTCCCCCTCTGCGAAGAGCCTGCAGCACCGTCGTTGGCTGATTTCCCGTGGTCTGGTCTCTGGTCCCGGCCCACGCCTGCACCTCCAGGAAAGCCTCACCGTCGCAGGTCTCTCTCACACCAGGCGCCGGGGATTGTTGCCACTATAGTTAATTCTGTGCACTCCAACACTCTGATGCAGCTTACTAAAAAACAAAAATCTACTGAAACACCAATTCTGCAGAACCCCACTCCTGGTACCAAAATGTGTAGCCTGGCTAAATTGAACCAGCACAGGACACAAAAATATCTTCTGGGGTCTTTAATTCTGAACAGAAGAATATGGTGTACAAATAAAACAAATGATGCAAGTTTAAAACTCAACTGGCTGATAGTCTTCAGCTATATCTACAGTACTAGTAGAAACAAAAATCAGCGACACCACACTGTGCCTGGCACACGGGACGCTTACTGTAACTCTGTCTAGTCTGCTATAATCACTGGACAATGTCCGTAAACCTTAAGTAATTATCCTATTACAAAAGTAAACAATGTAGACTCGCACCAAAGAGTACAAAACGTGTCTTAAGGTTCGGTACAAAAGAATAAAAATAATAAATCTACTGACTGCTATCAGAGTGTACAAAAATGTCCCTATAAGCAACAATAGAGTGCAAAGAATTAACTACAGTGGCTCGACCCTATAACACAAAGAGCCCACAAATTCACATTAAACACTCATACATTCACAGGTCAAAACATCACAACGAATGTGCAGTATTGTAATACATAACGTTACTGACTTGTGCCTTTTTCCCGTAGGCCTAGCACCAACAGCACTGACGACGGCCTGCTACACGACAACCTTTGGGTCTCTCTCGTCGTCCGTTTGCCTGCCAACCACTAACACCCAGCCCACATAAACAATAAACATTTCAGCCTGCAAACACGCATTACTTTTAAACATATCCCTTAGATACTTCATGCAAACAGACACATTTATATCATATTTACCCTCATTAACCTCGGAAAACCGTAGTGTGGTCGCACCGCTGCGGGCAAGATGGCGACCTCCGGTATCTCTTTTCCTGCTCTACAACCAGTTCACCAAACTGAGAAAGCGCCCTCTGGTGGCGTAAGTAAGCAGTTGCACTACATTTTCCCACCCGGCTACACACGTTTTAACCACTATTGCAGTGTCAGTTGTCAAATAAGCTGCATTCTTCAATGTCCCATCGATATCATCACATTTAAGTCATAAAAGCACTCTGGAGTGGATCTTCTGTCGTTTCAGTGTGATTCCAGTGTCTTTGAACACAAAATGGCGTCTAAACATCAAATAAGTGCAAAACAATGCTTTTACAAGTTTAATGTGGGGAAAAGGCTGTAATAGCTGTTTCACGCAGGGAAGAGGCTTTTAAGCTGTTATTTGCATGTAACACACGTTTTAACCACTATTGCAGTGTCAGTTGTCAAATAAGCTGCATTCTTCAATGTCCCATCGATATCATCACATTTAAGTCATAAAAGCACTCTGGAGTGGATCATCTGTCGTTTCAGTGTGATTCCAGTGTCTTTGAACACAAAATGGCATCTAAACATCAAATAAGTCCAAAACAATGCTTTTACAAGTTTAATGTGGGGAAAAGGCTGTAATAGCTGTTTCACGCAGGGAAGAGGCTTTTAAGCTGTTATTTGCATGTAACACACGTTTTAACCACTATTGCAGTGTCAGCTGTAAAATAAGCTGCATTCTTCAATGTCCCATCGATATCATCACATTTAAGTCATAAAAGCACTCTGGAGTGGATCTTCTGTCGTTTCAGTGTGATTCCAGTGTCTTTGAACACAGAATGGCGTCTAAACATCAAATAAGTCCAAAACAATGCTTTTACAAGTTTAATGTGGGGAAAAGGCTGTAATAGCTGTTTCACGCAGGGAAGAGGCTTTTAAGCTGTTATTTGCATGTAACACACGTTTTAACCACTATTGCAGTGTCAGCTGTCAAATAAGCTGCATTCTTCAATGTCCCATCGATATCATCACATTTAAGTCAAAAAAGCACTCTGGAGTGGATCTTCTGTCGTTTCAGTGTGATTCCAGTGTCTTTGAACACAGAATGGCGTCTAAACATCAAATAAGTGCAAAACAATGCTTTTACAAGTTTAATGTGGGGAAAAGGCTGTAATAGCTGTTTCACGCAGGGAAGAGGCTTTTAAGCTGTTATTTGCGTGTAACACACATTTTAACCACTATTGCAGTGTCAGTTGTCAAATAAGCTGCATTCTTCAATGTCCCATCGATATCATCACATTTAAGTCATAAAAGCACTCTGGAGTGGATCTTCTGTCGTTTCAGTGTGATTCCAGTGTCTTTGAGCACAGAATGGCGTCTAAACATCAAATAAGTGCAAAACAATGCTTTTACAAGTTTAATGTGGGGAAAAGGCTGTAATAGCTGTTTCACGCAGGGAAGAGGCTTTTAAGCTGTTATTTGCATGTAACACACGTTTTAACCACTATTGCAGTGTCAGCTGTCAAATAAGCTGCATTCTTCAATGTCCCATCGATATCATCACATTTAAGTCATAAAAGCACTCTGGAGTGGATCTTCTGTCGTTTCAGTGTGATTCCAGTGTCTTTGAACACAGAATGGCGTCTAAACATCAAATAAGTGCAAAACAATGCTTTTACAAGTTTAATGTGGGGAAAAGGCTGTAATAGCTGTTTCACGCAGGGAAGAGGCTTTTAAGCTGTTATTTGCATGTAACACACGTTTTAACCACTATTGCAGTGTCAGTTGTCAAATAAGCTGCTTTCTTCAATGTCCCATCGATATCATCACATTTAAGTCATAAAAGCACTCTGGAGTGGATCTTCTGTCGTTTCAGTGTGATTCCAGTGTCTTTGAACACAAAATGGCGTCTAAACATCAAATAAGTGCAAAACAATGCTTTTACAAGTTTAATGTGGGGAAGAGGCTGTAATAGCTGTTTCACGCAGGGAAGAGGCTTTTAAGCTGTTATTTGCATGTAACACACGTTTTAACCACTATTGCAGTGTCAGTTGTCAAATAAGCTGCTTTCTTCAATGTCCCATCGATATCATCACATTTAAGTCATAAAAGCACTCTGGAGTGGATCTTCTGTCGTTTCAGTGTGATTCCAGTGTCTTTGAACACAAAATGGCGTCTAAACATCAAATAAGTGCAAAACAATGCTTTTACAAGTTTAATGTGGGGAAAAGGCTGTAATAGCTGTTTCACGCAGGGAAGAGGCTTTTAAGCTGTTATTTGCATGTAACACACGTTTTAACCACTATTGCAGTGTCAGCTGTCAAATAAGCTGCATTCTTCAATGTCCCATCGATATCATCACATTTAAGTCATAAAAGCACTCTGGAGTGGATCTTCTGTCGTTTCAGTGTGATTCCAGTGTCTTTGAACACAGAATGGCGTCTAAACATCAAATAAGTGCAAAACAATGCTTTTACAAGTTTAATGTGGGGAAAAGGCTGTAATAGCTGTTTCACGCAGGGAAGAGGCTTTTAAGCTGTTATTTGCATGTAACACACATTTTAACCACTATTGCAGTGTCAGTTGTCAAATAAGCTGCATTCTTCAATGTCCCATCGATATCATCACATTTAAGTCATAAAAGCACTCTGGAGTGGATCTTCTGTCGTTTCAGTGTGATTCCAGTGTCTTTGAACACAGAATGGCGTCTAAACATCAAATAAGTGCAAAACAATGCTTTTACAAGTTTAATGTGGGGAAAAGGCTGTAATAGCTGTTTCACGCAGAGAAGAGGCTTTTAAGCTGTTATTTGCGTGTAACACACATTTTAACCACTATTGCAGTGTCAGTTGTCAAATAAGCTGCATGCTTCAATGTCCCATCGATATCATCACATTTAAGTCATAAAAGCACTCTGGAGTGGATCTTCTGTCGTTTCAGTGTGATTCCAGTGTCTTTGAACACAGAATGGCGTCTAAACATCAAATAAGTGCAAAACAATGCTTTTACAAGTTTAATGTGGGGAAAAGGCTGTAATAGCTGTTTCACGCAGGGAAGAGGCTTTTAAGCTGTTATTTGCATGTAACACACGTT
Source organism: Eutrigla gurnardus (assembly GCF_963514095.1). Taxonomy (NCBI): domain Eukaryota; kingdom Metazoa; phylum Chordata; class Actinopteri; order Perciformes; family Triglidae; genus Eutrigla; species Eutrigla gurnardus. The sequence goes on from NW_028155490.1 coordinate 86,736, forward strand.
TTAACCACTATTGCAGTGTCAGTTGTCAAATAAGCTGCTTTCTTCAATGTCCCATCGATATCATCACATTTAAGTCATAAAAGCACTCTGGAGTGGATCTTCTGTCGTTTCAGTGTGATTCCAGTGTCTTTGAACACAAAATGGCGTCTAAACATCAAATAAGTGCAAAACAATGCTTTTACAAGTTTAATGTGGGGAAGAGGCTGTAATAGCTGTTTCACGCAGGGAAGAGGCTTTTAAGCTGTTATTTGCATGTAACACACGTTTTAACCACTATTGCAGTGTCAGTTGTCAAATAAGCTGCTTTCTTCAATGTCCCATCGATATCATCACATTTAAGTCATAAAAGCACTCTGGAGTGGATCTTCTGTCGTTTCAGTGTGATTCCAGTGTCTTTGAACACAAAATGGCGTCTAAACATCAAATAAGTGCAAAACAATGCTTTTACAAGTTTAATGTGGGGAAAAGGCTGTAATAGCTGTTTCACGCAGGGAAGAGGCTTTTAAGCTGTTATTTGCATGTAACACACGTTTTAACCACTATTGCAGTGTCAGCTGTCAAATAAGCTGCATTCTTCAATGTCCCATCGATATCATCACATTTAAGTCATAAAAGCACTCTGGAGTGGATCTTCTGTCGTTTCAGTGTGATTCCAGTGTCTTTGAACACAGAATGGCGTCTAAACATCAAATAAGTGCAAAACAATGCTTTTACAAGTTTAATGTGGGGAAAAGGCTGTAATAGCTGTTTCACGCAGGGAAGAGGCTTTTAAGCTGTTATTTGCATGTAACACACATTTTAACCACTATTGCAGTGTCAGTTGTCAAATAAGCTGCATTCTTCAATGTCCCATCGATATCATCACATTTAAGTCATAAAAGCACTCTGGAGTGGATCTTCTGTCGTTTCAGTGTGATTCCAGTGTCTTTGAACACAGAATGGCGTCTAAACATCAAATAAGTGCAAAACAATGCTTTTACAAGTTTAATGTGGGGAAAAGGCTGTAATAGCTGTTTCACGCAGAGAAGAGGCTTTTAAGCTGTTATTTGCGTGTAACACACATTTTAACCACTATTGCAGTGTCAGTTGTCAAATAAGCTGCATGCTTCAATGTCCCATCGATATCATCACATTTAAGTCATAAAAGCACTCTGGAGTGGATCTTCTGTCGTTTCAGTGTGATTCCAGTGTCTTTGAACACAGAATGGCGTCTAAACATCAAATAAGTGCAAAACAATGCTTTTACAAGTTTAATGTGGGGAAAAGGCTGTAATAGCTGTTTCACGCAGGGAAGAGGCTTTTAAGCTGTTATTTGCATGTAACACACGTTTTAACCACTATTGCAGTGTCAGCTGTCAAATAAGCTGCATTCTTCAATGTCCCATCGATATCATCACATTTAAGTCATAAAAGCACTCTGGAGTGGATCTTCTGTCGTTTCAGTGTGATTCCAGTGTCTTTGAACACAAAATGGCGTCTAAACATCAAATAAGTGCAAAACAATGCTTTTACAAGTTTAATGTGGGGAAAAGGCTGTAATAGCTGTTTCACGCAGGGAAGAGGCTTTTAAGCTGTTATTTGCATGTAAACACACGTTTTAACCACTATTGCAGTGTCAGCTGTCAAATAAGCTGCATTCTTCAATGTCCCATCGATATCATCACATTTAAGTCATAAAAGCACTCTGGAGTGGATCTTCTGTCGTTTCAGTGTGATTCCAGTGTCTTTGAACACAGAATGGCGTCTAAACATCAAATAAGTGCAAAACAATGCTTTTACAAGTTTAATGTGGGGAAAAGGCTGTAATAGCTGTTTCACGCAGGGAAGAGGCTTTTAAGCTGTTATTTGCATGTAACACACGTTTTAACCACTATTGCAGTGTCAGTTGTCAAATAAGCTGCTTTCTTCAATGTCCCATCGATATCATCACATTTAAGTCATAAAAGCACTCTGGAGTGGATCTTCTGTCGTTTCAGTGTGATTCCAGTGTCTTTGAACACAAAATGGCGTCTAAACATCAAATAAGTGCAAAACAATGCTTTTACAAGTTTAATGTGGGGAAAAGGCTGTAATAGCTGTTTCACGCAGGGAAGAGGCTTTTAAGCTGTTATTTGCATGTAACACACGTTTTAACCACTATTGCAGTGTCAGCTGTCAAATAAGCTGCATTCTTCAATGTCCCATCGATATCATCACATTTAAGTCATAAAAGCACTCTGGAGTGGATCTTCTGTCGTTTCAGTGTGATTCCAGTGTCTTTGAACACAGAATGGCGTCTAAACATCAAATAAGTGCAAAACAATGCTTTTACAAGTTTAATGTGGGGAAAAGGCTGTAATAGCTGTTTCACGCAGGGAAGAGGCTTTTAAGCTGTTATTTGCATGTAACACACGTTTTAACCACTATTGCAGTGTCAGTTGTCAAATAAGCTGCTTTCTTCAATGTCCCATCGATATCATCACATTTAAGTCATAAAAGCACTCTGGAGTGGATCTTCTGTCGTTTCAGTGTGATTCCAGTGTCTTTGAACACAAAATGGCGTCTAAACATCAAATAAGTGCAAAACAATGCTTTTACAAGTTTAATGTGGGGAAGAGGCTGTAATAGCTGTTTCACGCAGGGAAGAGGCTTTTAAGCTGTTATTTGCATGTAACACACGTTTTAACCACTATTGCAGTGTCAGTTGTCAAATAAGCTGCTTTCTTCAATGTCCCATCGATATCATCACATTTAAGTCATAAAAGCACTCTGGAGTGGATCTTCTGTCGTTTCAGTGTGATTCCAGTGTCTTTGAACACAAAATGGCGTCTAAACATCAAATAAGTGCAAAACAATGCTTTTACAAGTTTAATGTGGGGAAAAGGCTGTAATAGCTGTTTCACGCAGGGAAGAGGCTTTTAAGCTGTTATTTGCATGTAACACACGTTTTAACCACTATTGCAGTGTCAGCTGTCAAATAAGCTGCATTCTTCAATGTCCCATCGATATCATCACATTTAAGTCATAAAAGCACTCTGGAGTGGATCTTCTGTCGTTTCAGTGTGATTCCAGTGTCTTTGAACACAGAATGGCGTCTAAACATCAAATAAGTGCAAAACAATGCTTTTACAAGTTTAATGTGGGGAAAAGGCTGTAATAGCTGTTTCACGCAGGGAAGAGGCTTTTAAGCTGTTATTTGCATGTAACACACATTTTAACCACTATTGCAGTGTCAGTTGTCAAATAAGCTGCATTCTTCAATGTCCCATCGATATCATCACATTTAAGTCATAAAAGCACTCTGGAGTGGATCTTCTGTCGTTTCAGTGTGATTCCAGTGTCTTTGAACACAGAATGGCGTCTAAACATCAAATAAGTGCAAAACAATGCTTTTACAAGTTTAATGTGGGGAAAAGGCTGTAATAGCTGTTTCACGCAGAGAAGAGGCTTTTAAGCTGTTATTTGCGTGTAACACACATTTTAACCACTATTGCAGTGTCAGTTGTCAAATAAGCTGCATGCTTCAATGTCCCATCGATATCATCACATTTAAGTCATAAAAGCACTCTGGAGTGGATCTTCTGTCGTTTCAGTGTGATTCCAGTGTCTTTGAACACAGAATGGCGTCTAAACATCAAATAAGTGCAAAACAATGCTTTTACAAGTTTAATGTGGGGAAAAGGCTGTAATAGCTGTTTCACGCAGGGAAGAGGCTTTTAAGCTGTTATTTGCATGTAAACACACGTTTTAACCACTATTGCAGTGTCAGCTGTCAAATAAGCTGCATTCTTCAATGTCCCATCGATATCATCACATTTAAGTCATAAAAGCACTCTGGAGTGGATCTTCTGTCGTTTCAGTGTGATTCCAGTGTCTTTGAACACAGAATGGCGTCTAAACATCAAATAAGTGCAAAACAATGCTTTTACAAGTTTAATGTGGGGAAAAGGCTGTAATAGCTGTTTCACGCAGGGAAGAGGCTTTTAAGCTGTTATTTGCATGTAACACACGTTTTAACCACTATTGCAGTGTCAGTTGTCAAATAAGCTGCTTTCTTCAATGTCCCATCGATATCATCACATTTAAGTCATAAAAGCACTCTGGAGTGGATCTTCTGTCGTTTCAGTGTGATTCCAGTGTCTTTGAACACAAAATGGCGTCTAAACATCAAATAAGTGCAAAACAATGCTTTTACAAGTTTAATGTGGGGAAAAGGCTGTAATAGCTGTTTCACGCAGGGAAGAGGCTTTTAAGCTGTTATTTGCATGTAACACACGTTTTAACCACTATTGCAGTGTCAGCTGTCAAATAAGCTGCATTCTTCAATGTCCCATCGATATCATCACATTTAAGTCATAAAAGCACTCTGGAGTGGATCTTCTGTCGTTTCAGTGTGATTCCAGTGTCTTTGAACACAGAATGGCGTCTAAACATCAAATAAGTGCAAAACAATGCTTTTACAAGTTTAATGTGGGGAAAAGGCTGTAATAGCTGTTTCACGCAGGGAAGAGGCTTTTAAGCTGTTATTTGCATGTAACACACGTTTTAACCACTATTGCAGTGTCAGTTGTCAAATAAGCTGCTTTCTTCAATGTCCCATCGATATCATCACATTTAAGTCATAAAAGCACTCTGGAGTGGATCTTCTGTCGTTTCAGTGTGATTCCAGTGTCTTTGAACACAAAATGGCGTCTAAACATCAAATAAGTGCAAAACAATGCTTTTACAAGTTTAATGTGGGGAAGAGGCTGTAATAGCTGTTTCACGCAGGGAAGAGGCTTTTAAGCTGTTATTTGCATGTAACACACGTTTTAACCACTATTGCAGTGTCAGTTGTCAAATAAGCTGCTTTCTTCAATGTCCCATCGATATCATCACATTTAAGTCATAAAAGCACTCTGGAGTGGATCTTCTGTCGTTTCAGTGTGATTCCAGTGTCTTTGAACACAAAATGGCGTCTAAACATCAAATAAGTGCAAAACAATGCTTTTACAGGTTTAATGTGGGGAAAAGGCTGTAATAGCTGTTTCACGCAGGGAAGAGGCTTTTAAGCTGTTATTTGCATGTAACACACGTTTTAACCACTATTGCAGTGTCAGCTGTCAAATAAGCTGCATTCTTCAATGTCCCATCGATATCATCACATTTAAGTCATAAAAGCACTCTGGAGTGGATCTTCTGTCGTTTCAGTGTGATTCCAGTGTCTTTGAACACAGAATGGCGTCTAAACATCAAATAAGTCCAAAACAATGCTTTTACAAGTTTAATGTGGGGAAAAGGCTGTAATAGCTGTTTCACGCAGGGAAGAGGCTTTTAAGCTGTTATTTGCATGTAACACACATTTTAACCACTAATGCAGTGTCAGTTGTCAAATAAGCTGCATTCTTCAATGTCCCATCGATATCATCACATTTAAGTCATAAAAGCACTCTGGAGTGGATCTTCTGTCGTTTCAGTGTGATTCCAGTGTCTTTGAACACAGAATGGCGTCTAAACATCAAATAAGTGCAAAACAATGCTTTTACAAGTTTAATGTGGGGAAAAGGCTGTAATAGCTGTTTCACGCAGAGAAGAGGCTTTTAAGCTGTTAGTTGCATGTAACACACGTTTTAACCACAATTGCAGTGTCAGCTGTCAAATAAGCTGCATTCTTCAATGTCCCATCGATATCATCACATTTAAGTCATAAAAGCACTCTGGAGTGGATCGTCTGTCGTTTCAGTGTGATTCCAGTGTGTTTGAACACAGAATGGCGTCTAAACATCAAATAAGTGCAAAACAATGCTTTTACAAGTTTAATGTGGGGAAAAGGCTGTAATAGCTGTTTCACGCAGGGAAGAGGCTTTTAAGCTGTTATTTGCATGTAACACACGTTTTAACCACTATTGCAGTGTCAGCTGTCAAATAAGCTGCATTCTTCAATGTCCCATCGATATCATCACATTTAAGTCATAAAAGCACTCTGGAGTGGATCTTCTGTCGTTTCAGTGTGATTCCAGTGTCTTTGAACACAGAATGGCGTCTAAACATCAAATAAGTGCAAAACAATGCTTTTACAAGTTTAATGTGGGGAAAAGGCTGTAATAGCTGTTTCACGCAGGGAAGAGGCTTTTAAGCTGTTATTTGCATGTAACACACGTTTTAACCACTATTGCAGTGTCAGTTGTCAAATAAGCTGCATTCTTCAATGTCCCATCGATATCATCACATTTAAGTCATAAAAGCACTCTGGAGTGGATCATCTGTCGTTTCAGTGTGATTCCAGTGTCTTTGAACACAAAATGGCGTCTAAACATCAAATAAGTCCAAAACAATGCTTTTACAAGTTTAATGTGGGGAAAAGGCTGTAATAGCTGTTTCACGCAGGGAAGAGGCTTTTAAGCTGTTATTTGCATGTAACACACGTGTAGCCTGGCTAAATTGAACTAGCACAGGACACAAAAATATCTTCTGGGGTCTTTAATTCTGAACAGAAGAATATGGTGTACAAATAAAATAAATGATGCAAGTTTAAATTCAACTGGCTGATCGTCTTCAGCTATATCTACAGTACTAGTAGAAACAAAAATCAGCGACACCACACTGTGCCTGGCACACGGGACGCTTACTGTAACTCTGTCTAGTCTGCTATAATCACTGGACAATGTCCGTAAACCTTAAGTAATTATCCTATTACAAAAGTAAACAATGTAGACTCGCACCAAAGAGTACAAAACGTGTCTTGAGGTTCGGTACAAAAGAATAAAAATAATTAAAACTGCGAGCAGTATCGTGACGGGCCCGAGCTCTTATGCGGTCGTGGAGTGCCTGCGGTCACAGGGCAGTGTCGTGGACGCTGCCCTTGGCGCGGCCGCCTCTCATGGCGCAAGTCGAGACACAAGCGATGGACACCGAAAGGCATCCGTCTGTCACGTGCGGTCGTGGAGTGCCTGCATTCACACGCGTGGCAGCCGCCTACCTGTGCAGCAGCCACCTCCTCGTGGCGCGAGTTTAGACACAAGCGATTGACATTTAAAGCCATCTGTCTGTCACATACACACATGTTCATGCCTTCCTGACATCTCTCCTCCTCCACCTACTGTGACCTCTCCTCCTCCTCTCCCTGTGTCCTCCTTGCAAGGTGAGATGAGAGGAATTAGTTATAAAAAAAATCAGGTGTGGCTTTAACTTGGAAAAATTCACAAAATCAATGACATTTCCTGTTGCCAGTAGGTGGCGCTCTGACAGAGTGAATGTCAAAGTGCAGATGTGTTCAGGAAGGAACTCTAATCAAGTGTGCAAAGTTTGGAGCAGATCAGAGAACAAACACTGAAGTTATAATGTTTATGGCAGAGTTCAAGTGACAGCTGTGTGAGATGCATGTGGAGATGTGTGCAATCTCTCCTCCTCTCTGTGTCCAGGCTGAAATGAGAGGAATTTAAAAAAAGGAATTAAAAGTGGCATGACTGTTGATCTGGTGTGATCCAAAGTGAAACTACATTTCAGTCACAGAGCTCACACACATGTTCATGCCTTCCTGACATCTCTCCTCCTCCACCTAGTGTGACCTCTCCTCCTCCCCCTGTGTCCTCCTTGCAAGCTGAAATGACAGGAATTAGTTATAAAAAAAATCAGGTGTGGCTTTAACTTGGAAAAAGTGACTAAATCAATGACATTTCCTGTGGCCAGTAGGTGGCGCTCTGACTGTGAGTGAATATCAAAGTTCAGATGTGTTCAGGAAGGAACTCTAATCAAGTGTGCAAAGTTTGGAGCAGATCAGAGAAGAAACACTGAAGTTATAATAGTTTTGGATGTTAATGACAGAGTTCAGCTGACAGCAGTGTGAGATGCATGTAAAGTGTGCCATCTCTCCTCCTCTCTGTGTCCAGGCTGAAATGAGAGGAATTTAAAAAAAGGAATTAAAAGTGGCATGACTGTTGATCTGGTGTGAAGCAGATTGCAGCTGCATGTGAGATTCACAGTGTTCTATGTGTCACTGATAGATCTCTGACTCCATCTGGTGGTCGCTGTGCGCCTGTGTCTCTCCCCTCTATGCTCCCCGAGTGAAGATTGAGTGAAAACCTGGCTGATTTACACACTTGGCTAAAAACATTTTTTTTACCTACTTTATCATGAGTTGAGGCGGTGGGTCCAAGAGGCTTTTTTGTACAGCTCCACTTGGGCTATCTAGGAAAAAATGTTTCATGCGTGTACGCCCTACCTAGAGGGGGGGCTGTTGCTCAGAAGATGGGCATAAAATCGGTCACATTTCATTTTGCCATTAGGTGGCGCTCTACCTGTCAGTTAAAATTGTAGTGCAGTTGTGTTCAGGACGTGACTCTTAACAAGCATGAATATTTTGGAGCAGATCGGAGAAGAAACGGTGAACTTATAACAGCTTTAATGCCAATGGCGAGGGATGAAAATAGTAGCGCAGTCATGGCGTTGGCGTGGCCACGCCCCTAGACTTTTGGAGCATCTTTGGCATACTTTTTGTCCGTAAGGCCTTTCCAACAACATATCCAATTTTGGTATCGATCGGATCAACGGTATAATCAGTTTTTGATTTAGCGTGACCCCTGTGAAAGGGCAAAAACAGGCAAAAACAGGCATAACTGGCAATATTTGGGATTTTTTGGAAGTGGCAAATATGACTCCATTTAGATGAAACTTGACATACATGTTCTTTCAAGCGATGGCAACATAGGTTTCGAGTTTCGTAATTTTGGGGGCAAAGGTTATAGAGTTATGGTAATTGCATTTTGGTAGCCCCACCCTCTAATGTTCATTGGCCGATATCTTCTGATAACATGCATATTTTGGAAACATTTTTGGACCACCCCCTCAACTAGGTCTACAGAGTATGTGTACCACGTTTCGTCCAAATCGGACCAACGGTTTCCGAGAACTGCGCAACTTCCTTTTTTTCATAAAATCCAAGATGGCGGAAAATTTCGGTAGGCGGACTTTGGTACTCCAAGAGGATTTTTTGTAGGGGACACTTGTTTGCACATGTGTGCAAAGTTTCATGTCAATTGGAGTTACGGTGCGGCGGGGCTGGCGATTCTCCACTCTAGGTGGCGCTAGCGAGCAACTTTTTCGTGGTTGAATGCGAAAACGCCAAATTCTCTTATTTTCGCCAGACCCTATAGACACTCCAATTTTGGTTAGTTTTTTTTCATGTTCAGGCCCCCAAAATGTAGGGCGAAGGCGTGAAAGAATAATAAGAAGAAGAAGAAAAAACATTCGAATAACAATAGGGCTTCGCAGCCCGACGTTGTCGGCGCTCGGGCCCTAATAAATCTACTGACTGCTATCAGAGTGTACAAAAATGTCCCTATAAGCAACAATAGAGTGCAAAGAATTAACTACAGTGGCTCGACCCTATAACACAAAGAGCCCACAAATTCACATTAAACACTCATACATTCACAGGTCAAAACATCACAACGAATGTGCAGTATTGTAATACATAACGTTACTGACTTGTGCATTTTTCCCGTAGGCCTAGCACCAACAGCACTGACGACGGCCTGCTACACGACAACCTTTGGGTCTCTCTCGTCGTCCGTTTGCCTGCCAACCACTAACACATACGCCCACATAAACAATAAACATTTCAGCCTGCAAACACGCATTACTCTTAAACATATCCCTTAGATACTTCATGCAAACAGACACATTTATATCATATTTACCCTCATTAACCTCGGAAAACCGTAGTGTGGTCGCACTGCTGCGGGCAAGATGGCGACCTCCGGTATCTCTTTTCCTGCTCTACAACCAGTTCACCAAACTGAGAAAGCGCCCTCTGGTGGCGTTAGTAAGCAGTTGCACTACATTTTCCCACCCGGCTACATTCTCCCCTGCTATAAAGGCAACGTCCTCGGTGACTTACTTAACACACTTAACTTTTAACATTTACAGCTTCTCTAAAGAACACAGCACCCATACTGGTTAACAACTGAGACAGTACATCAGGACTCAAAGTAACAGTATTACATGTTGACATAGGAATGTGATGCGGATTTGAATGCAACCCATTATTTGCTCTCTGGGTCCGGCGAGGCGCTGGAATGGGTGCAGCCACCCCACTGTCCTTTGCAGATCTGCTGCGGGGAACAGGAACAGTCTGTTCAGGCTCCATCACCTGTTCAATGACAGACGGTGCAGCAACAATAGTCTCAACATTGTCCACAGGTTCTGAAACCTCACTGTCCATTTCCTGTCTTTGGTCCAAATTTGAGTACATGGTTTCCTCCAGTACCACATACTCTGGGTCTGGATCTGAGTCCTCTTCTCTCACGTCAATGGGGATTGTTGTTACAGTGGTCGGGACCCCACTTTTCCTTGCCCTGGGTGGAGGAACTGGACCGACGCATGGTCTGAGGTTGGCTCTGTGGACCCTTTTAACTGGCCCACCCTCTACTGGCTCCACCGTGTGTGTACTGCCCTGAATCTCCACCACCCTGTAAAAAATAGGGCTCCAGGCATCTTGGATTTTGTTTCTACCCTGAGGCCAGTGCCGCAGGTAGACGAGCTGACCCACGTTCACAGGGGGACAGTACACTCTGTCCTTCTCCAGTTCAAGCCTCGCTGCTGCTTTTTGTTCAGCATACTGTCTCGCTCTGCTGCGTGCCTCATTTAAGCGCTCCTGATGGACCACTAACCAGTCATGTTTCTTATCCAGTACTTGTTCCTGACCCAACAAAGCATCTACAGGAAGGTGTGGATGCACCCCAAACATGAGGTAGTATGGTGAGTGACCTGTTGTGGCATGGGGAGTCACATTATATGCATAGACCAGCTCTGGTAAAAACTCAGGCCATCTGCGTTTCTTCTCTGGCGGGAGAGTGCGTAAGAGGTCATGAAGCGTTCGGTTGAAACGCTCACATTGAGCATTACCCTGGGGGTGATGTTGTGTAGTACGCGTCTTCTTAACCCCATATAACTTGCACAGTTCCTGAATGACCTCACTTTCAAAGTTTCTGCCCTGATCCGCATGCAACCTTTCAGGCACACCATACTTCATAAACCATTCCCGCAGGAGGACCTTGGCAGTTGTATCCGCTTTCTGGTCTCGTGTTGGGAATGCCTGTGTGAATTTGGTGAACACGTCTGTAACTACCAACACATTTTCTCGACCATCAGAAGCGGGTTCTAACAAAGTAAAGTCGACTGCCACAACTTCAAGAGGCCTGGTGGCTAGAAAGGGTTTCATAGGAGCACGTATCTTGGGCTGTGGTAACTTGGTAAGTACACATCTCTGACACTGTTTAACCCACTGTTCCACATCTTCATACATCCCCACCCAAAAACACCTCCGTCTTAATAGGTTCTGTGTGCGCTCTATCCCCTGATGCCCCATGTGATCATGCACACTCTGAAGGACAGCCTCTTTTAAACAAGTTGGCAAAATGAGCTGCTTGCATTCAGCGACATGTCCATCATCAATGACCCGGTACAGCAATCCATCAATCTCCCTAACTCTGGGCCACTGTCTGAGTAGAGAGATGACAAGTTTGGACAAACCTCTTCTCTGCTGAGAGGTGGGTTTTTTCTTCTGGTCCCAAAAGTGTCGGAAAGACTTAAGTGTGGGGTCAGTGTCCTGAAACTGCCGCAACTCATCTTTAGAATAACCTGGCAGAGTTGGAGTGTTTCCCTGAGAAACAACATCATCAGCATCTTGCTCAAATGCTGTGACACGAGCCTGCCTGACCTGACAACACTTGACACCTGCACTGACTAAGTCTGGCTCTAAAGCTGTCCCTTTTCTGACCACATTGCAGATGGATACGCAACCATCAAACTCCTCATCTCCGTTTGGCTCAGGCTCCCCTGCTAATGGCTGCCTAGAGAGTGTGTCTGCAGCTGTGTTACACCGGCCCGGACGGTACTGGACTTCAAAGTCAAATGGAGCCAGCTGGGCTACCCAGCGCTGCTCAATAGCTCCTAGCTTTGCTGAGTTTAGGTGACACAGAGGGTTGTTGTCTGTTATTATAGTGAACTTGGACCCTAACAAAAAAACCCTATATTTTTCTGACACAGCCCATTTAAGAGCAAGTAGCTCCAGTTTCATGCTACTGTAGTTTCTGTCGTTTCTCTCTGCACCTCTCAACCTCCTACTGGCGTATGCAATGACACGTTTCTTCCCTTCCTGTAACTGATACAGAACTGCCCCTAGTCCTAAGTTACTGGCGTCAGTCTCTACGATAAAGGGAAGGGATAAGTCTGCGTAACCAAGTAGAGGAGCACTGACAAGCTTCTCCTTCAGCTGTTCAAAAGACTCTTGACATGCCGGTGACCATATACTGTTCAACAGGTTTTTTGACCTAGCAGGGCTGTTTTCTGTGATGCACCTATTCACTACATCATGTAAGGGACCTGCCAGCTGGGAAAACCCCTGCAGAAACCTCCTGTAGTAGCTGCAGAATCCTAAGAATGATCGCAGGTCTTTAACTGTGGTGGGAACTGGCCACTGTTTCACTGCAGCTACTTTGTCTGGATCTGTACCAACGCCCTCTGATGACTAAGAAAACGTACGCTGGACTGGAGAAAGTGACATTTTTCTACTTTGACCTTTAACCCTGTCTCCCTGAGTCTCTGTAACGCAGTCTGAAGTCGTCTCAGGTGGTCTTCAAAAGTCGGTGAGTACACTAAAATGTCATCCAAGTACACAAGCATGATCTGGAACACTAAGTCACTCATGGTTGCCTGCATGAGTCTTTGGAACGTCGCTGGGCCATTACAAACACCGAAGGGAAGTCTAATGTACTCAAACAACCCAAAAGGAGTTGTAAAGGCCGTCTTGTGTCTGTCTGTCTCTTGTACCGCCACCTGGTGGTAACCACTAGCAAGGTCAATGGTTGAGAAGAACTTGGCACCATGCAGTGCATCGAAACACTCATCAATGCGAGGTAAAGGAAATGCGTCTCGTCTGGTCTTGGAATTTAGTCGCCTATAATCTACACAGAGCCTCAAACTGTTGTCTGCCTTCTTAACAAGTACAATAGGAGACGCATAGGCACTAGTGCTCTCTGTGATGACGCCTTTTTTTAGAAGTTGAGTTATGTGATCTCTAACCTCTTTGTACTGTGTTGGAGGTATACGTCTGTAAGGCTGAGTGACCGGTACATCATCAACTAAGTGTATCTCATGTCGGACCTTATCTGTGTAGCCTAGATCCTCATCCTTGAAAGCGAACACATCTGCATACTGAGCCAAAAGTACAGCTAACTTAGCCTGCTCTTCTGGTGAGCCGCCCATTTTTAAGCGCTGCAACATGAACTGCACTTCCTCATCTGATGCCCCCACCCCTTCCCTATCCACTGACACTTCTTCATGTTCAGCAGAGATGCGATTAAAGTGCACCTCTGCTGCCTCCCCAGCACACTCAACCGGGCTGAGCACACCAAGCCTGATTCTGGGTGGCAACCACAGATCTTCCTGTGAGAAGTTCACCACTTGGACGGGAAACACATGTTTGCCAGCCTCTACCAGAGTAGGCATGACAACGAGACCATTAGGTAAAGGAGTGCTGGTAGGCTCTAAGAGCATCAATGTCGAATCAGTGGAGAGCTTCTTGAGTCCTTTTGCATACACTGTGGCCACTGAAGCTGCTGGCACATGCACTGTTTCGCTCCCTGCTACCCTGGCTGTAGATGTTTCTTTCAAAACGTCACATGCTTGCGCTCTCTGAAAAGCTTCTCTCCAAGCTGAGTTGAGCTCTCCTCCGAGAGCTGAGTCAAAACTGGCAATAGCTAATTCCCTGCATCTTTTAATTACATTCATGCCGATGAGCACAGGGGGGGGCTCTTTGGGCCTGTGGTCTTCCTCTTTGTCTTGCTGTTCTGTAACTTTCTTCCCTGCTTGATGTCTATCTGAAACTAGCTCGTTTGACCCTGTCAGCTCTGTCACTGGGTCCCTGACTACCAAAAACCCGCACTCCGGCACAGTTAATCCCAAAACCTGCACATCTAGCTCAATGTAACCTATGTAAGGGATGGGCAGTGAGTTAGCTGCGGTTAACTTGAGCCATTTAGCTGTAGGAATTACGTCTTCATTCTCGCCTAGTAAGTGCTGTCGGAAGAATGCCTCAGAGATGGTGCTAACCTGGCTCCCAGTATCCAACAGGGCCTTAGCCGTAACTCCACCCACCTCCACCTCAACTTCAGGACACACACCTACGGCTCGCTCGAAAAATCTTTCACGGGTGAGGGTCTGGGAGCCTTGAGTCTCGCCTCGGATTGCCCGGCTCTTGGCAACCGAGGAAGCTAGTTTCCCTGAGCAGATGAACCCCGGGAAGTGGACTGACTCTCCTGTGGTCGTGATCTGCACTCCCTAGCAATGTGTCCCACCCCCCTGCATTTCAAACAGATTGGCTTCCCATCCTCTGTGAACTGGAACTTTGGTCTTGGTCTTCCACTTTTGTATGACTTTTCTCTGACCGTGGCTCCTTCCTTCATCACATTGACTAATTCCACAATAGCCTTGCCTTGTTCAGAAACCACTCTAAGGATATCATCTAGGGTAGCAGAAGACTTCTCTGGCGTACTACCTGTAGCCTGACCTCCCTCACCCACGCTATCGCATAGTATCTTCTTGCTCTTTGCAACTTTAGTGTTAGTGGGTCTGTCTTCTAGAGACCAAGAGATAGCTTCCTGACGCACCTCGAAAAGTGTGGACTGTGGCCTCTCCCTTATCATCTTGCGAAGTTCCCTTCGGAGGGAGGAATCTTGGACGCCCTCTACAAATTGGTCTCTGACTGCCATTTCATCAGCTACGGCATCTGGGCTTTGCTTAAGGACAGAACGAAGGATCTGGGACAGGGTGTGTGAGTACTCAAAGAAATCTTCACCCTCCTGCTGGTGACGACTGTAGAAGGTCTGTAACAGTTGGGCTACACTGCGCTTTTCTCTATAAGCCTCCCTGAGGAAATAGAAAATTTCATCAGGGTCCTCTATTTCACCATCTGTGCGTAACCTGATCTCTTCCAGTGCTGAACCTCTGAGGAGCGAGAGATTGAAGTGAACCTGATCATCTTCGCCTAGGCCTCTGGCCTTTACTGCCCGCTGCAATTCATCAATAAACTCATCAATGGAGCGGCCATCAACGGTAGGGTCTCCACTAAAAGGCTGGATGGGGCGGTCGCGGGGTAAATACACATATGATCGGTTAGCCCCACTATTCAGAGCAGTTATTTTGGCCATAGCTTGGTCATGTTTATCACTCAGTTCAGCTAATTTGGCCTGAAGTTCAGCAACAGGGTTCCCCTCTTCTTCCTCTGAATTTTGTTCATTATCACTGCCTTGGTGTGACATTGTGGAGGGTCTGTGTGTAGTTTTCAGTGTAAGTTCAGTGTTTGGATACCAATGTCAGTCGCCTCCGGCCCAGCTGGGTTGTGTTGTCCCCCTCTGCGAAGAGCCTGCAGCACCGTCGTTGGCTGATTTCCCGTGGTCTGGTCTCTGGTCCCGGCCCACGCCTGGACCTCCAGGAAAGCCTCACCGTCGCAGGTCTCTCTCACACCAGGCGCCGGGGATTGTTGCCACTATAGTTAATTCTGTGCACTCCAACACTCTGATGCAGCTTACTAAAAAACAAAAATCTACTGAAACACCAATTCTGCAGAACCCCACTCCCGGTACCAAAATGTGTAGCCTGGCTAAATTGAACCAGCACAGGACACAAAAATATCTTCTGGGGTCTTTAATTCTGAACAGAAGAATATGGTGTACAAATAAAATAAATGATGCAAGTTTAAAACTCAACTGGCTGATAGTCTTCAGCTATATCTACAGTACTAGTAGAAACAAAAATCAGCGACACCACACTGTGCCTGGCACACGGGATGCTTACTGTAACTCTGTCTAGTCTGCTATAATCACTGGACAATGTCCGTAAACCTTAAGTAATTATCCTATTACAAAAGTAAACAATGTAGACTCGCACCAAAGAGTACAAAACGTGTCTTAAGGTTCGGTACAAAAGAATAAAAATAATAAATCTACTGACTGCTATCAGAGTGTACAAAAATGTCCCTATAAGCAACAATAGAGTGCAAAGAATTAACTACAGTGGCTCGACCCTATAACACAAAGAGCCCACAAATTCACATTAAACACTCATACATTCACAGGTCAAAACATCACAACGAATGTGCAGTATTGTAATACATAACGTTACTGACTTGTGCATTTTTCCCGTAGGCCTAGCACCAACAGCACTGACGACGGCCTGCTACACGACAACCTTTGGGTCTCTCTCGTCGTCCGTTTGCCTGCCAACCACTAACACCCAGCCCACATAAACAATAAACATTTCAGCCTGCAAACACGCATTACTTTTAAACATATCCCTTAGATACTTCATGCAAACAGACACATTTATATCATATTTACCCTCATTAACCTCGGAAAACCGTAGTGTGGTCGGACCGCTGCGGGCAAGATGGCGACCTCCGGTATCTCTTTTCCTGCTCTACAACCAGTTCACCAAACTGAGAAAGCGCCCTCTGGTGGCGTAAGTAAGCAGTTGCACTACATTTTCCCACCCGGCTACACACGTTTTAACCACTATTGCAGTGTCAGTTGTCAAATAAGCTGCATTCTTCAATGTCCCATCGATATCATCACATTTAAGTCATAAAAGCACTCTGGAGTGGATCTTCTGTCGTTTCAGTGTGATTCCAGTGTCTTTGAACACAAAATGGCGTCTAAACATCAAATAAGTGCAAAACAATGCTTTTACAAGTTTAATGTGGGGAAAAGGCTGTAATAGCTGTTTCACGCAGGGAAGAGGCTTTTAAGCTGTTATTTGCATGTAACACCCGTTTTAACCACTATTGCAGTGTCAGTTGTCAAATAAGCTGCATTCTTCAATGTCCCATCGATATCATCACATTTAAGTCATAAAAGCACTCTGGAGTGGATCTTCTGTCGTTTCAGTGTGATTCCACTGTCTTTGAACACAGAATGGCGTCTAAACATCAAATAAGTGCAAAACAATGCTTTTACAAGTTTAATGTGGGGAAAAGGCTGTAATAGCTGTTTCATGCAGGGAAGAGGCTTTTAAGCTGTTATTTGCATGTAACACCCGTTTTAACCACTATTGCAGTGTCAGTTGTCAAATAAGCTGCATTCTTCAATGTCCCATCGATATCATCACATTTAAGTCATAAAAGCACTCTGGAGTGGATCATCTGTCGTTTCAGTGTGATTCCACGGTCTTTGAACACAAAATGGCGTCTAAACATCAAATAAGTCCAAAACAATGCTTTTACAAGTTTAATGTGGGGAAAAGGCTGTAATAGCTGTTTCACGCAGGGAAGAGGCTTTTAAGCTGTTATTTGCATGTAACACACGTTTTAACCACTATTGCAGTGTCAGTTGTCAAATAAGCTGCTTTCTTCAATGTCCCATCGATATCATCACATTTAAGTCATAAAAGCACTCTGGAGTGGATCTTCTGTCGTTTCAGTGTGATTCCAGTGTCTTTGAACACAAAATGGCGTCTAAACATCAAATAAGTGCAAAACAATGCTTTTACAAGTTTAATGTGGGGAAAAGGCTGTAATAGCTGTTTCACGCAGGGAAGAGGCTTTTAAGCTGTTATTTGCATGTAACACACGTTTTAACCACTATTGCAGTGTCAGCTGTCAAATAAGCTGCATTCTTCAATGTCCCATCGATATCATCACATTTAAGTCATAAAAGCACTCTGGAGTGGATCTTCTGTCGTTTCAGTGTGATTCCAGTGTCTTTGAACACAGAATGGCGTCTAAACATCAAATAAGTGCAAAACAATGCTTTTACAAGTTTAATGTAGGGAAAAGGCTGTAATAGCTGTTTCACGCAGGGAAGAGGCTTTTAAGCTGTTATTTGCATGTAACACCCGTTTTAACCACTATTGCAGTGTCAGTTGTCAAATAAGCTGCATTCTTCAATGTCCCATCGATATCATCACATTTAAGTCATAAAAGCACTCTGGAGTGGATCATCTGTCCTTTTTAAGTGTGATTCCACTGTCTTTGAACACAAAATGGCGTCTAAACATCAAATAAGTGCAAAACAATGCTTTTACAAGTTTAATGTGGGGAAAAGGCTGTAATAGCTGTTTCACGCAGGGAAGAGGCTTTTAAGCTGTTATTTGCATGTAACACACGTTTTAACCACTATTGCAGTGTCAGTTGTCAAATAAGCTGCATTCTTCAATGTCCCATCGATATCATCACATTTAAGTCATAAAAGCACTCTGGAGTGGATCTTCTGTCGTTTCAGTGTGATTCCAGTGTCTTTGAACACAAAATGGCGTCTAAACATCAAATAAGTGCAAAACAATGATTTTACAAGTTTAATGTGGGGAAAAGGCTGTAATAGCTGTTTCATGCAGGGAAGAGGCTTTTAAGCTGTTATTTGCATGTAACACCCGTTTTAACCACTATTGCAGTGTCAGTTGTCAAATAAGCTGCATTCTTCAATGTCCCATCGATATCATCACATTTAAGTCATAAAAGCACTCTGGAGTGGATCTTCTGTCGTTTCAGTGTGATTCCAGTGTCTTTGAACACAAAATGGCGTCTAAACATCAAATAAGTGCAAAACAATGCTTTTACAAGTTTAATGTGGGGAAAAGGCTGTAATAGCTGTTTCACGCAGGGAAGAGGCTTTTAAGCTGTTATTTGCATGTAACACACGTTTTAACCACTATTGCAGTGTCAGTTGTCAAATAAGCTGCATTCTTCAATGTCCCATCGATATCATCACATTTAAGTCATAAAAGCACTCTGGAGTGGATCTTCTGTCGTTTCAGTGTGATTCCAGTGTCTTTGAACACAGAATGGCGTCTAAACATCAAATAAGTGCAAAACAATGCTTTTACAAGTTTAATGTGGGGAAAAGGCTGTAATAGCTGTTTCACGCAGGGAAGAGGCTTTTAAGCTGTTATTTGCATGTAACACCCGTTTTAACCACTATTGCAGTGTCAGTTGTCAAATAAGCTGCATTCTTCAATGTCCCATCGATATCATCACATTTAAGTCATAAAAGCACTCTGGAGTGGATCATCTGTCGTTTCAGTGTGATTCCACTGTCTTTGAACACAAAATGGCGTCTAAACATCAAATAAGTGCAAAACAATGCTTTTACAAGTTTAATGTGGGGAAAAGGCTGTAATAGCTGTTTCACGCAGGGAAGAGGCTTTTAAGCTGTTATTTGCATGTAACACCCGTTTTAACCACTATTGCAGTGTCAGTTGTCAAATAAGCTGCATTCTTCAATGTCCCATCGATATCATCACATTTAAGTCATAAAAGCACTCTGGAGTGGATCTTCTGTCGTTTCAGTGTGATTCCAGTGTCTTTGAACACAAAATGGCGTCTAAACATCAAATAAGTGCAAAACAATGCTTTTACAAGTTTAATGTGGGGAAAAGGCTGTAATAGCTGTTTCACGCAGGGAAGAGGCTTTTAAGCTGTTATTTGCATGTAACACACGTTTTAACCACTATTGCAGTGTCAGCTGTCAAATAAGCTGCATTCTTCAATGTCCCATCGATATCATCACATTTAAGTCATAAAAGCACTCTGGAGTGGATCTTCTGTCGTTTCAGTGTGATTCCAGTGTCTTTGAACACAGAATGGCGTCTAAACATCAAATAAGTGCAAAACAATGCTTTTACAAGTTTAATGTGGGGAAAAGGCTGTAATAGCTGTTTCACGCAGGGAAGAGGCTTTTAAGCTGTTATTTGCATGTAACACCCGTTTTAACCACTATTGCAGTGTCAGTTGTCAAATAAGCTGCATTCTTCAATGTCCCATCGATATCATCACATTTAAGTCATAAAAGCACTCTGGAGTGGATCATCTGTCCTTTTTAAGTGTGATTCCACTGTCTTTGAACACAAAATGGCGTCTAAACATCAAATAAGTGCAAAACAATGCTTTTACAAGTTTAATGTGGGGAAAAGGCTGTAATAGCTGTTTCACGCAGGGAAGAGGCTTTTAAGCTGTTATTTGCATGTAACACACGTTTTAACCACTATTGCAGTGTCAGTTGTCAAATAAGCTGCATTCTTCAATGTCCCATCGATATCATCACATTTAAGTCATAAAAGCACTCTGGAGTGGATCTTCTGTCGTTTCAGTGTGATTCCAGTGTCTTTGAACACAAAATGGCGTCTAAACATCAAATAAGTGCAAAACAATGATTTTACAAGTTTAATGTGGGGAAAAGGCTGTAATAGCTGTTTCATGCAGGGAAGAGGCTTTTAAGCTGTTATTTGCATGTAACACCCGTTTTAACCACTATTGCAGTGTCAGTTGTCAAATAAGCTGCATTCTTCAATGTCCCATCGATATCATCACATTTAAGTCATAAAAGCACTCTGGAGTGGATCTTCTGTCGTTTCAGTGTGATTCCAGTGTCTTTGAACACAAAATGGCGTCTAAACATCAAATAAGTGCAAAACAATGCTTTTACAAGTTTAATGTGGGGAAAAGGCTGTAATAGCTGTTTCACGCAGGGAAGAGGCTTTTAAGCTGTTATTTGCATGTAACACACGTTTTAACCACTATTGCAGTGTCAGTTGTCAAATAAGCTGCATTCTTCAATGTCCCATCGATATCATCACATTTAAGTCATAAAAGCACTCTGGAGTGGATCTTCTGTCGTTTCAGTGTGATTCCAGTGTCTTTGAACACAGAATGGCGTCTAAACATCAAATAAGTGCAAAACAATGCTTTTACAAGTTTAATGTGGGGAAAAGGCTGTAATAGCTGTTTCACGCAGGGAAGAGGCTTTTAAGCTGTTATTTGCATGTAACACCCGTTTTAACCACTATTGCAGTGTCAGTTGTCAAATAAGCTGCATTCTTCAATGTCCCATCGATATCATCACATTTAAGTCATAAAAGCACTCTGGAGTGGATCATCTGTCGTTTCAGTGTGATTCCACTGTCTTTGAACACAAAATGGCGTCTAAACATCAAATAAGTGCAAAACAATGCTTTTACAAGTTTAATGTGGGGAAAAGGCTGTAATAGCTGTTTCACGCAGGGAAGAGGCTTTTAAGCTGTTATTTGCATGTAACACACGTTTTAACCACTATTGCAGTGTCAGTTGTCAAATAAGCTGCATTCTTCAATGTCCCATCGATATCATCACATTTAAGTCATAAAAGCACTCTGGAGTGGATCTTCTGTCGTTTCAGTGTGATTCCAGTGTCTTTGAACACAGAATGGCGTCTAAACATCAAATAAGTGCAAAACAATGCTTTTACAAGTTTAATGTGGGGAAAAGGCTGTAATAGCTGTTTCACGCAGGGAAGAGGCTTTTAAGCTGTTATTTGCATGTAACACCCGTTTTAACCACTATTGCAGTGTCAGTTGTCAAATAAGCTGCATTCTTCAATGTCCCATCGATATCATCACATTTAAGTCATAAAAGCACTCTGGAGTGGATCATCTGTCGTTTCAGTGTGATTCCACTGTCTTTGAACACAAAATGGCGTCTAAACATCAAATAAGTGCAAAACAATGCTTTTACAAGTTTAATGTGGGGAAAAGGCTGTAATAGCTGTTTCACGCAGGGAAGAGGCTTTTAAGCTGTTATTTGCATGTAACACCCGTTTTAACCACTATTGCAGTGTCAGTTGTCAAATAAGCTGCATTCTTCAATGTCCCATCGATATCATCACATTTAAGTCATAAAAGCACTCTGGAGTGGATCTTCTGTCGTTTCAGTGTGATTCCAGTGTCTTTGAACACAGAATGGCGTCTAAACATCAAATAAGTGCAAAACAATGCTTTTACAAGTTTAATGTGGGGAAAAGGCTGTAATAGCTGTTTCACGCAGGGAAGAGGCTTTTAAGCTGTTATTTGCATGTAACACCCGTTTTAACCACTATTGCAGTGTCAGTTGTCAAATAAGCTGCATTCTTCAATGTCCCATCGATATCATCACATTTAAGTCATAAAAGCACTCTGGAGTGGATCTTCTGTCGTTTCAGTGTGATTCCAGTGTCTTTGAACACAAAATGGCGTCTAAACATCAAATAAGTGCAAAACAATGCTTTTACAAGTTTAATGTGGGGAAAAGGCTGTAATAGCTGTTTCACGCAGGGAAGAGGCTTTTAAGCTGTTATTTGCATGTAACACACGTTTTAACCACTATTGCAGTGTCAGTTGTCAAATAAGCTGCATTCTTCAATGTCCCATCGATATCATCACATTTAAGTCATAAAAGCACTCTGGAGTGGATCTTCTGTCGTTTCAGTGTGATTCCAGTGTCTTTGAACACAGAATGGCGTCTAAACATCAAATAAGTGCAAAACAATGCTTTTACAAGTTTAATGTGGGGAAAAGGCTGTAATAGCTGTTTCACGCAGGGAAGAGGCTTTTAAGCTGTTATTTGCATGTAACACCCGTTTTAACCACTATTGCAGTGTCAGTTGTCAAATAAGCTGCATTCTTCAATGTCCCATCGATATCATCACATTTAAGTCATAAAAGCACTCTGGAGTGGATCATCTGTCGTTTCAGTGTGATTCCACTGTCTTTGAACACAAAATGGCGTCTAAACATCAAATAAGTGCAAAACAATGCTTTTACAAGTTTAATGTGGGGAAAAGGCTGTAATAGCTGTTTCACGCAGGGAAGAGGCTTTTAAGCTGTTATTTGCATGTAACACCCGTTTTAACCACTATTGCAGTGTCAGTTGTCAAATAAGCTGCATTCTTCAATGTCCCATCGATATCATCACATTTAAGTCATAAAAGCACTCTGGAGTGGATCTTCTGTCGTTTCAGTGTGATTCCAGTGTCTTTGAACACAAAATGGCGTCTAAACATCAAATAAGTGCAAAACAATGCTTTTACAAGTTTAATGTGGGAAAAGGCTGTAATAGCTGTTTCACGCAGGGAAGAGGCTTTTAAGCTGTTATTTGCATGTAACACACGTTTTAACCACTATTGCAGTGTCAGCTGTCAAATAAGCTGCATTCTTCAATGTCCCATCGATATCATCACATTTAAGTCATAAAAGCACTCTGGAGTGGATCTTCTGTCGTTTCAGTGTGATTCCAGTGTCTTTGAACACAGAATGGCGTCTAAACATCAAATAAGTGCAAAACAATGCTTTTACAAGTTTAATGTGGGGAAAAGGCTGTAATAGCTGTTTCACGCAGGGAAGAGGCTTTTAAGCTGTTATTTGCATGTAACACCCGTTTTAACCACTATTGCAGTGTCAGTTGTCAAATAAGCTGCATTCTTCAATGTCCCATCGATATCATCACATTTAAGTCATAAAAGCACTCTGGAGTGGATCATCTGTCCTTTTTAAGTGTGATTCCACTGTCTTTGAACACAAAATGGCGTCTAAACATCAAATAAGTGCAAAACAATGCTTTTACAAGTTTAATGTGGGGAAAAGGCTGTAATAGCTGTTTCACGCAGGGAAGAGGCTTTTAAGCTGTTATTTGCATGTAACACACGTTTTAACCACTATTGCAGTGTCAGTTGTCAAATAAGCTGCATTCTTCAATGTCCCATCGATATCATCACATTTAAGTCATAAAAGCACTCTGGAGTGGATCTTCTGTCGTTTCAGTGTGATTCCAGTGTCTTTGAACACAAAATGGCGTCTAAACATCAAATAAGTGCAAAACAATGATTTTACAAGTTTAATGTGGGGAAAAGGCTGTAATAGCTGTTTCATGCAGGGAAGAGGCTTTTAAGCTGTTATTTGCATGTAACACCCGTTTTAACCACTATTGCAGTGTCAGTTGTCAAATAAGCTGCATTCTTCAATGTCCCATCGATATCATCACATTTAAGTCATAAAAGCACTCTGGAGTGGATCTTCTGTCGTTTCAGTGTGATTCCAGTGTCTTTGAACACAAAATGGCGTCTAAACATCAAATAAGTGCAAAACAATGCTTTTACAAGTTTAATGTGGGGAAAAGGCTGTAATAGCTGTTTCACGCAGGGAAGAGGCTTTTAAGCTGTTATTTGCATGTAACACACGTTTTAACCACTATTGCAGTGTCAGTTGTCAAATAAGCTGCATTCTTCAATGTCCCATCGATATCATCACATTTAAGTCATAAAAGCACTCTGGAGTGGATCTTCTGTCGTTTCAGTGTGATTCCAGTGTCTTTGAACACAGAATGGCGTCTAAACATCAAATAAGTGCAAAACAATGCTTTTACAAGTTTAATGTGGGGAAAAGGCTGTAATAGCTGTTTCACGCAGGGAAGAGGCTTTTAAGCTGTTATTTGCATGTAACACCCGTTTTAACCACTATTGCAGTGTCAGTTGTCAAATAAGCTGCATTCTTCAATGTCCCATCGATATCATCACATTTAAGTCATAAAAGCACTCTGGAGTGGATCATCTGTCGTTTCAGTGTGATTCCACTGTCTTTGAACACAAAATGGCGTCTAAACATCAAATAAGTGCAAAACAATGCTTTTACAAGTTTAATGTGGGGAAAAGGCTGTAATAGCTGTTTCACGCAGGGAAGAGGCTTTTAAGCTGTTATTTGCATGTAACACCCGTTTTAACCACTATTGCAGTGTCAGTTGTCAAATAAGCTGCATTCTTCAATGTCCCATCGATATCATCACATTTAAGTCATAAAAGCACTCTGGAGTGGATCTTCTGTCGTTTCAGTGTGATTCCAGTGTCTTTGAACACAGAATGGCGTCTAAACATCAAATAAGTGCAAAACAATGCTTTTACAAGTTTAATGTGGGGAAAAGGCTGTAATAGCTGTTTCACGCAGGGAAGAGGCTTTTAAGCTGTTATTTGCATGTAACACCCGTTTTAACCACTATTGCAGTGTCAGTTGTCAAATAAGCTGCATTCTTCAATGTCCCATCGATATCATCACATTTAAGTCATAAAAGCACTCTGGAGTGGATCATCTGTCGTTTCAGTGTGATTCCACTGTCTTTGAACACAAAATGGCGTCTAAACATCAAATAAGTGCAAAACAATGCTTTTACAAGCTTAATGTGGGGAAAAGGCTGTAATAGCTGTTTCACGCAGGGAAGAGGCTTTTAAGCTGTTATTTGCATGTAACACCCGTTTTAACCACTATTGCAGTGTCAGTTGTCAAATAAGCTGCATTCTTCAATGTCCCATCGATATCATCACATTTAAGTCATAAAAGCACTCTGGAGTGGATCATCTGTCGTTTCAGTGTGATTCCACTGTCTTTGAACACAAAATGGCGTCTAAACATCAAATAAGTGCAAAACAATGCTTTTACAAGTTTAATGTGGGGAAAAGGCTGTAATAGCTGTTTCACGCAGGGAAGAGGCTTTTAAGCTGTTATTTGCATGTAACACACGTTTTAACCACTATTGCAGTGTCAGTTGTCAAATAAGCTGCATTCTTCAATGTCCCATCGATATCATCACATTTAAGTCATAAAAGCACTCTGGAGTGGATCTTCTGTCGTTTCAGTGTGATTCCAGTGTCTTTGAACACAAAATGGCGTCTAAACATCAAATAAGTGCAAAACAATGCTTTTACAAGTTTAATGTGGGGAAAAGGCTGTAATAGCTGTTTCACGCAGGGAAGAGGCTTTTAAGCTGTTATTTGCATGTAACACACGTTTTAACCACTATTGCAGTGTCAGTTGTCAAATAAGCTGCATTCTTCAATGTCCCATCGATATCATCACATTTAAGTCATAAAAGCACTCTGGAGTGGATCTTCTGTCGTTTCAGTGTGATTCCAGTGTCTTTGAACACAGAATGGCGTCTAAACATCAAATAAGTGCAAAACAATGCTTTTACAAGTTTAATATGGGGAAAAGGCTGTAATAGCTGTTTCACGCAGGGAAGAGGCTTTTAAGCTGTTATTTGCATGTAACACCCGTTTTAACCACTATTGCAGTGTCAGTTGTCAAATAAGCTGCATTCTTCAATGTCCCATCGATATCATCACATTTAAGTCATAAAAGCACTCTGGAGTGGATCTTCTGTCGTTTCAGTGTGATTCCAGTGTCTTTGAACACAAAATGGCGTCTAAACATCAAATAAGTGCAAAACAATGCTTTTACAAGTTTAATGTGGGGAAAAGGCTGTAATAGCTGTTTCACGCAGGGAAGAGGCTTTTAAGCTGTTATTTGCATGTAACACACGTTTTAACCACTATTGCAGTGTCAGTTGTCAAATAAGCTGCATTCTTCAATGTCCCATCGATATCATCACATTTAAGTCATAAAAGCACTCTGGAGTGGATCTTCTGTCGTTTCAGTGTGATTCCACTGTCTTTGAACACAGAATGGCGTCTAAACATCAAATAAGTGCAAAACAATGCTTTTACAAGTTTAATGTGGGGAAAAGGCTGTAATAGCTGTTCACGCAGGGAAGAGGCTTTTAAGCTGTTATTTGCATGTAACACCCGTTTTAACCACTATTGCAGTGTCAGTTGTCAAATAAGCTGCATTCTTCAATGTCCCATCGATATCATCACATTTAAGTCATAAAAGCACTCTGGAGTGGATCATCTGTCGTTTCAGTGTGATTCCACTGTCTTTGAACACAAAATGGCGTCTAAACATCAAATAAGTGCAAAACAATGCTTTTACAAGTTTAATGTGGGGAAAAGGCTGTAATAGCTGTTTCACGCAGGAAGAGGCTTTTAAGCTGTTATTTGCATGTAACACCCGTTTTAACCACTATTGCAGTGTCAGTTGTCAAATAAGCTGCATTCTTCAATGTCCCCATCGATATCATCACATTTAAGTCATAAAAGCACTCTGGAGTGGATCATCTGTCGTTTCAGTGTGATTCCACTGTCTTTGAACACAAAAATGGCGTCTAAACATCAAATAAGTGCAAAACAATGCTTTTACAAGTTTAATGTGGGGAAAAGGCTGTAATAGCTGTTTCACGCAGGGAAGAGGCTTTTAAGCTGTTATTTGCATGTAACACACGTTTTAACCACTATTGCAGTGTCAGTTGTCAAATAAGCTGCATTCTTCAATGTCCCATCGATATCATCACATTTAAGTCATAAAAGCACTCTGGAGTGGATCTTCTGTCGTTTCAGTGTGATTCCAGTGTCTTTGAACACAAAATGGCGTCTAAACATCAAATAAGTGCAAAACAATGCTTTTACAAGTTTAATGTGGGGAAAAGGCTGTAATAGCTGTTTCACGCAGGGAAGAGGCTTTTAAGCTGTTATTTGCATGTAACACACGTTTTAACCACTATTGCAGTGTCAGTTGTCAAATAAGCTGCATTCTTCAATGTCCCATCGATATCATCACATTTAAGTCATAAAAGCACTCTGGAGTGGATCTTCTGTCCGTTTCAGTGTGATTCCAGTGTCTTTGAACACAGAATGGCGTCTAAACATCAAATAAGTGCAAAACAATGCTTTTACAAGTTTAATATGGGGAAAAGGCCTGTAATAGCTGTTTCACGCAGGGAAGAGGCTTTTAAGCTGTTATTTGCATGTAACACCCGTTTTAACCACTATTGCAGTGTCAGTTGTCAAATAAGCTGCATTCTTCAATGTCCCCATCGATATCATCACATTTAAGTCATAAAAGCACTCTGGAGTGGATCTTCTGTCGTTTCAGTGTGATTCCACTGTCTTTGAACACAAAATGGCGTCTAAACATCAAATAAGTGCAAAACAATGCTTTTACAAGTTTAATGTGGGGAAAAGGCTGTAATAGCTGTTTCACGCAGGGAAGAGGCTTTTAAGCTGTTATTTGCATGTAACACACGTTTTAACCACTATTGCAGTGTCAGTTGTCAAATAAGCTGCATTCTTCAATGTCCCATCGATATCATCACATTTAAGTCATAAAAGCACTCTGGAGTGGATCTTCTGTCGTTTCAGTGTGATTCCAGTGTCTTTGAACACAAAATGGCGTCTAAACATCAAATAAGTGCAAAACAATGCTTTTACAAGTTTAATGTGGGGAAAAGGCTGTAATAGCTGTTTCACGCAGGGAAGAGGCTTTTAAGCTGTTATTTGCATGTAACACACGTTTTAACCACTATTGCAGTGTCAGTTGTCAAATAAGCTGCATTCTTCAATGTCCCATCGATATCATCACATTTAAGTCATAAAAGCACTCTGGAGTGGATCTTCTGTCGTTTCAGTGTGATTCCAGTGTCTTTGAACACAGAATGGCGTCTAAACATCAAATAAGTGCAAAACAATGCTTTTACAAGTTTAATATGGGGAAAAGGCTGTAATAGCTGTTTCACGCAGGGAAGAGGCTTTTAAGCTGTTATTTGCATGTAACACCCGTTTTAACCACTATTGCAGTGTCAGTTGTCAAATAAGCTGCATTCTTCAATGTCCCATCGATATCATCACATTTAAGTCATAAAAGCACTCTGGAGTGGATCTTCTGTCGTTTCAGTGTGATTCCACTGTCTTTGAACACAGAATGGCGTCTAAACATCAAATAAGTGCAAAACAATGCTTTTACAAGTTTAATGTGGGGAAAAGGCTGTAATAGCTGTTTCATGCAGGGAAGAGGCTTTTAAGCTGTTATTTGCATGTAACACCCGTTTTAACCACTATTGCAGTGTCAGTTGTCAAATAAGCTGCATTCTTCAATGTCCCATCGATATCATCACATTTAAGTCATAAAAGCACTCTGGAGTGGATCTTCTGTCGTTTCAGTGTGATTCCAGTGTCTTTGAACACAAAATGGCGTCTAAACATCAAATAAGTGCAAAACAATGCTTTTACAAGTTTAATGTGGGGAAAAGGCTGTAATAGCTGTTTCACGCAGGGAAGAGGCTTTTAAGCTGTTATTTGCATGTAACACACGTTTTAACCACTATTGCAGTGTCAGTTGTCAAATAAGCTGCATTCTTCAATGTCCCATCGATATCATCACATTTAAGTCATAAAAGCACTCTGGAGTGGATCTTCTGTCGTTTCAGTGTGATTCCAGTGTCTTTGAACACAGAATGGCGTCTAAACATCAAATAAGTGCAAAACAATGCTTTTACAAGTTTAATGTGGGGAAAAGGCTGTAATAGCTGTTTCACGCAGGGAAGAGGCTTTTAAGCTGTTATTTGCATGTAACACCCGTTTTAACCACTATTGCAGTGTCAGTTGTCAAATAAGCTGCATTCTTCAATGTCCCATCGATATCATCACATTTAAGTCATAAAAGCACTCTGGAGTGGATCTTCTGTCGTTTCAGTGTGATTCCACTGTCTTTGAACACAGAATGGCGTCTAAACATCAAATAAGTGCAAAACAATGCTTTTACAAGTTTAATGTGGGGAAAAGGCTGTAATAGCTGTTTCACGCAGGGAAGAGGCTTTTAAGCTGTTATTTGCATGTAACACACGTTTTAACCACTATTGCAGTGTCAGTTGTCAAATAAGCTGCATTCTTCAATGTCCCATCGATATCATCACATTTAAGTCATAAAAGCACTCTGGAGTGGATCTTCTCTCGTTTCAGTGTGATTCCAGTGTCTTTGAACACAAAATGGCGTCTAAACATCAAATAAGTGCAAAACAATGCTTTTACAAGTTTAATGTGGGGAAAAGGCTGTAATAGCTGTTTCACGCAGGGAAGAGGCTTTTAAGCTGTTATTTGCATGTAACACCCGTTTTAACCACTATTGCAGTGTCAGTTGTCAAATAAGCTGCATTCTTCAATGTCCCATCGATATCATCACATTTAAGTCATAAAAGCACTCTGGAGTGGATCATCTGTCGTTTCAGTGTGATTCCACTGTCTTTGAACACAAAATGGCGTCTAAACATCAAATAAGTGCAAAACAATGCTTTTACAAGTTTAATGTGGGGAAAAGGCTGTAATAGCTGTTTCACGCAGGGAAGAGGCTTTTAAGCTGTTATTTGCATGTAACACACGTTTTAACCACTATTGCAGTGTCAGTTGTCAAATAAGCTGCATTCTTCAATGTCCCATCGATATCATCACATTTAAGTCATAAAAGCACTCTGGAGTGGATCTTCTGTCGTTTCAGTGTGATTCCAGTGTCTTTGAACACAAAATGGCGTCTAAACATCAAATAAGTGCAAAACAATGCTTTTACAAGTTTAATGTGGGGAAAAGGCTGTAATAGCTGTTTCACGCAGGGAAGAGGCTTTTAAGCTGTTATTTGCATGTAACACACGTTTTAACCACTATTGCAGTGTCAGTTGTCAAATAAGCTGCATTCTTCAATGTCCCATCGATATCATCACATTTAAGTCATAAAAGCACTCTGGAGTGGATCTTCTGTCGTTTCAGTGTGATTCCAGTGTCTTTGAACACAGAATGGCGTCTAAACATCAAATAAGTGCAAAACAATGCTTTTACAAGTTTAATATGGGGAAAAGGCTGTAATAGCTGTTTCACGCAGGGAAGAGGCTTTTAAGCTGTTATTTGCATGTAACACCCGTTTTAACCACTATTGCAGTGTCAGTTGTCAAATAAGCTGCATTCTTCAATGTCCCATCGATATCATCACATTTAAGTCATAAAAGCACTCTGGAGTGGATCTTCTGTCGTTTCAGTGTGATTCCACTGTCTTTGAACACAAAATGGCGTCTAAACATCAAATAAGTGCAAAACAATGCTTTTACAAGTTTAATGTGGGGAAAAGGCTGTAATAGCTGTTTCACGCAGGGAAGAGGCTTTTAAGCTGTTATTTGCATGTAACACACGTTTTAACCACTATTGCAGTGTCAGTTGTCAAATAAGCTGCATTCTTCAATGTCCCATCGATATCATCACATTTAAGTCATAAAAGCACTCTGGAGTGGATCTTCTGTCGTTTCAGTGTGATTCCAGTGTCTTTGAACACAAAATGGCGTCTAAACATCAAATAAGTGCAAAACAATGCTTTTACAAGTTTAATGTGGGGAAAAGGCTGTAATAGCTGTTTCACGCAGGGAAGAGGCTTTTAAGCTGTTATTTGCATGTAACACACGTTTTAACCACTATTGCAGTGTCAGTTGTCAAATAAGCTGCATTCTTCAATGTCCCATCGATATCATCACATTTAAGTCATAAAAGCACTCTGGAGTGGATCTTCTGTCGTTTCAGTGTGATTCCAGTGTCTTTGAACACAGAATGGCGTCTAAACATCAAATAAGTGCAAAACAATGCTTTTACAAGTTTAATATGGGGAAAAGGCTGTAATAGCTGTTTCACGCAGGGAAGAGGCTTTTAAGCTGTTATTTGCATGTAACACCCGTTTTAACCACTATTGCAGTGTCAGTTGTCAAATAAGCTGCATTCTTGCAATGTCCCATCGATATCATCACATTTAAGTCATAAAAGCACTCTGGAGTGGATCTTCTGTCGTTTCAGTGTGATTCCACTGTCTTTGAACACAGAATGGCGTCTAAACATCAAATAAGTGCAAAACAATGCTTTTACAAGTTTAATGTGGGGAAAAGGCTGTAATAGCTGTTTCATGCAGGGAAGAGGCTTTTAAGCTGTTATTTGCATGTAACACCCGTTTTAACCACTATTGCAGTGTCAGTTGTCAAATAAGCTGCATTCTTCAATGTCCCATCGATATCATCACATTTAAGTCATAAAAGCACTCTGGAGTGGATCTTCTGTCGTTTCAGTGTGATTCCACTGTCTTTGAACACAAAATGGCGTCTAAACATCAAATAAGTGCAAAACAATGCTTTTACAAGTTTAATGTGGGGAAAGGCTGTAATAGCTGTTTCACGCAGGGAAGAGGCTTTTAAGCTGTTATTTGCATGTAACACACGTTTTAACCACTATTGCAGTGTCAGTTGTCAAATAAGCTGCATTCTTCAATGTCCCATCGATATCATCACATTTAAGTCATAAAAGCACTCTGGAGTGGATCTTCTGTCGTTTCAGTGTGATTCCAGTGTCTTTGAACACAAAATGGCGTCTAAACATCAAATAAGTGCAAAACAATGCTTTTACAAGTTTAATGTGGGGAAAAGGCTGTAATAGCTGTTTCACGCAGGGAAGAGGCTTTTAAGCTGTTATTTGCATGTAACACACGTTTTAACCACTATTGCAGTGTCAGTTGTCAAATAAGCTGCATTCTTCAATGTCCCATCGATATCATCACATTTAAGTCATAAAAGCACTCTGGAGTGGATCTTCTGTCGTTTCAGTGTGATTCCAGTGTCTTTGAACACAGAATGGCGTCTAAACATCAAATAAGTGCAAAACAATGCTTTTACAAGTTTAATATGGGGAAAAGGCTGTAATAGCTGTTTCACGCAGGGAAGAGGCTTTTAAGCTGTTATTTGCATGTAACACCCGTTTTAACCACTATTGCAGTGTCAGTTGTCAAATAAGCTGCATTCTTCAATGTCCCATCGATATCATCACATTTAAGTCATAAAAGCACTCTGGAGTGGATCTTCTGTCGTTTCAGTGTGATTCCACTGTCTTTGAACACAAAATGGCGTCTAAACATCAAATAAGTGCAAAACAATGCTTTTACAAGTTTAATGTGGGGAAAAGGCTGTAATAGCTGTTTCACGCAGGGAAGAGGCTTTTAAGCTGTTATTTGCATGTAACACACGTTTTAACCACTATTGCAGTGTCAGTTGTCAAATAAGCTGCATTCTTCAATGTCCCATCGATATCATCACATTTAAGTCATAAAAGCACTCTGGAGTGGATCTTCTGTCGTTTCAGTGTGATTCCAGTGTCTTTGAACACAAAATGGCGTCTAAACATCAAATAAGTGCAAAACAATGCTTTTACAAGTTTAATGTGGGGAAAAGGCTGTAATAGCTGTTTCACGCAGGGAAGAGGCTTTTAAGCTGTTATTTGCATGTAACACACGTTTTAACCACTATTGCAGTGTCAGTTGTCAAATAAGCTGCATTCTTCAATGTCCCATCGATATCATCACATTTAAGTCATAAAAGCACTCTGGAGTGGATCTTCTGTCGTTTCAGTGTGATTCCAGTGTCTTTGAACACAAAATGGCGTCTAAACATCAAATAAGTGCAAAACAATGCTTTTACAAGTTTAATGTGGGGAAAAGGCTGTAATAGCTGTTTCACGCAGGGAAGAGGCTTTTAAGCTGTTATTTGCATGTAACACACGTTTTAACCACTATTGCAGTGTCAGTTGTCAAATAAGCTGCATTCTTCAATGTCCCATCGATATCATCACATTTAAGTCATAAAAGCACTCTGGAGTGGATCTTCTGTCGTTTCAGTGTGATTCCAGTGTCTTTGAACACAGAATGGCGTCTAAACATCAAATAAGTGCAAAACAATGCTTTTACAAGTTTAATGTGGGGAAAAGGCTGTAATAGCTGTTTCACGCAGGGAAGAGGCTTTTAAGCTGTTATTTGCATGTAACACCCGTTTTAACCACTATTGCAGTGTCAGTTGTCAAATAAGCTGCATTCTTCAATGTCCCATCGATATCATCACATTTAAGTCATAAAAGCACTCTGGAGTGGATCTTCTGTCGTTTCAGTGTGATTCCACTGTCTTTGAACACAGAATGGCGTCTAAACATCAAATAAGTGCAAAACAATGCTTTTACAAGTTTAATGTGGGGAAAAGGCTGTAATAGCTGTTTCACGCAGGGAAGAGGCTTTTAAGCTGTTATTTGCATGTAACACCCGTTTTAACCACTATTGCAGTGTCAGTTGTCAAATAAGCTGCATTCTTCAATGTCCCATCGATATCATCACATTTAAGTCATAAAAGCACTCTGGAGTGGATCATCTGTCGTTTCAGTGTGATTCCACTGTCTTTGAACACAAAATGGCGTCTAAACATCAAATAAGTGCAAAACAATGCTTTTACAAGTTTAATGTGGGGAAAAGGCTGTAATAGCTGTTTCACGCAGGGAAGAGGCTTTTAAGCTGTTATTTGCATGTAACACCCGTTTTAACCACTATTGCAGTGTCAGTTGTCAAATAAGCTGCATTCTTCAATGTCCCATCGATATCATCACATTTAAGTCATAAAAGCACTCTGGAGTGGATCATCTGTCGTTTCAGTGTGATTCCACTGTCTTTGAACACAAAATGGCGTCTAAACATCAAATAAGTGCAAAACAATGCTTTTACAAGTTTAATGTGGGGAAAAGGCTGTAATAGCTGTTTCACGCAGGGAAGAGGCTTTTAAGCTGTTATTTGCATGTAACACACGTTTTAACCACTATTGCAGTGTCAGTTGTCAAATAAGCTGCATTCTTCAATGTCCCATCGATATCATCACATTTAAGTCATAAAAGCACTCTGGAGTGGATCTTCTGTCGTTTCAGTGTGATTCCAGTGTCTTTGAACACAAAATGGCGTCTAAACATCAAATAAGTGCAAAACAATGCTTTTACAAGTTTAATGTGGGGAAAAGGCTGTAATAGCTGTTTCACGCAGGGAAGAGGCTTTTAAGCTGTTATTTGCATGTAACACACGTTTTAACCACTATTGCAGTGTCAGTTGTCAAATAAGCTGCATTCTTCAATGTCCCATCGATATCATCACATTTAAGTCATAAAAGCACTCTGGAGTGGATCTTCTGTCGTTTCAGTGTGATTCCAGTGTCTTTGAACACAGAATGGCGTCTAAACATCAAATAAGTGCAAAACAATGCTTTTACAAGTTTAATATGGGGAAAAGGCTGTAATAGCTGTTTCACGCAGGGAAGAGGCTTTTAAGCTGTTATTTGCATGTAACACCCGTTTTAACCACTATTGCAGTGTCAGTTGTCAAATAAGCTGCATTCTTCAATGTCCCATCGATATCATCACATTTAAGTCATAAAAGCACTCTGGAGTGGATCTTCTGTCGTTTCAGTGTGATTCCAGTGTCTTTGAACACAGAATGGCGTCTAAACATCAAATAAGTGCAAAACAATGCTTTTACAAGTTTAATGTGGGGAAAAGGCTGTAATAGCTGTTTCACGCAGGGAAGAGGCTTTTAAGCTGTTATTTGCATGTAACACCCGTTTTAACCACTATTGCAGTGTCAGTTGTCAAATAAGCTGCATTCTTCAATGTCCCATCGATATCATCACATTTAAGTCATAAAAGCACTCTGGAGTGGATCTTCTGTCGTTTCAGTGTGATTCCACTGTCTTTGAACACAGAATGGCGTCTAAACATCAAATAAGTGCAAAACAATGCTTTTACAAGTTTAATGTGGGGAAAAGGCTGTAATAGCTGTTTCACGCAGGGAAGAGGCTTTTAAGCTGTTATTTGCATGTAACACACGTTTTAACCACTATTGCAGTGTCAGTTGTCAAATAAGCTGCATTCTTCAATGTCCCATCGATATCATCACATTTAAGTCATAAAAGCACTCTGGAGTGGATCTTCTGTCGTTTCAGTGTGATTCCAGTGTCTTTGAACACAAAATGGCGTCTAAACATCAAATAAGTGCAAAACAATGCTTTTACAAGTTTAATGTGGGGAAAAGGCTGTAATAGCTGTTTCACGCAGGGAAGAGGCTTTTAAGCTGTTATTTGCATGTAACACACGTTTTAACCACTATTGCAGTGTCAGTTGTCAAATAAGCTGCATTCTTCAATGTCCCATCGATATCATCACATTTAAGTCATAAAAGCACTCTGGAGTGGATCTTCTGTCGTTTCAGTGTGATTCCAGTGTCTTTGAACACAGAATGGCGTCTAAACATCAAATAAGTGCAAAACAATGCTTTTACAAGTTTAATGTGGGGAAAAGGCTGTAATAGCTGTTTCACGCAGGGAAGAGGCTTTTAAGCTGTTATTTGCATGTAACACACGTTTTAACCACTATTGCAGTGTCAGTTGTCAAATAAGCTGCATTCTTCAATGTCCCATCGATATCATCACATTTAAGTCATAAAAGCACTCTGGAGTGGATCATCTGTCGTTTCAGTGTGATTCCAGTGTCTTTGAACACAAAATGGCGTCTAAACATCAAATAAGTGCAAAACAATGCTTTTACAAGTTTAATGTGGGGAAAAGGCTGTAATAGCTGTTTCACGCAGGGAAGAGGCTTTTAAGCTGTTATTTGCATGTAACACACGTTTTAACCACTATTGCAGTGTCAGTTGTCAAATAAGCTGCATTCTTCAATGTCCCATCGATATCATCACATTTAAGTCATAAAAGCACTCTGGAGTGGATCTTCTGTCGTTTCAGTGTGATTCCAGTGTCTTTGAACACAAAATGGCGTCTAAACATCAAATAAGTGCAAAACAATGCTTTTACAAGTTTAATGTGGGGAAAAGGCTGTAATAGCTGTTTCACGCAGGGAAGAGGCTTTTAAGCTGTTATTTGCATGTAACACACGTTTTAACCACTATTGCAGTGTCAGCTGTCAAATAAGCTGCATTCTTCAATGTCCCATCGATATCATCACATTCAAGTCATAAAAGCACTCTGGAGTGGATCTTCTGTCGTTTCAGTGTGATTCCAGTGTCTTTGAACACAAAATGGCGTCTAAACATCAAATAAGTGCAAAACAATGCTTTTACAAGTTTAATGTGGGGAAAAGGCTGTAATAGCTGTTTCACGCAGGGAAGAGGCTTTTAAGCTGTTATTTGCATGTAACACACGTTTTAACCACTATTGCAGTGTCAGTTGTCAAATAAGCTGCATTCTTCAATGTCCCATCGATATCATCACATTTAAGTCATAAAAGCACTCTGGAGTGGATCATCTGTCGTTTCAGTGTGATTCCAGTGTCTTTGAACACAAAATGGCGTCTAAACATCAAATAAGTGCAAAACAATGCTTTTACAAGTTTAATGTGGGGAAAAGGCTGTAATAGCTGTTTCACGCAGGGAAGAGGCTTTTAAGCTGTTATTTGCATGTAACACACGTTTTAACCACTATTGCAGTGTCAGTTGTCAAATAAGCTGCATTCTTCAATGTCCCATCGATATCATCACATTTAAGTCATAAAAGCACTCTGGAGTGGATCTTCTGTCGTTTCAGTGTGATTCCAGTGTCTTTGAACACAAAATGGCGTCTAAACATCAAATAAGTGCAAAACAATGCTTTTACAAGTTTAATGTGGGGAAAAGGCTGTAATAGCTGTTTCACGCAGGGAAGAGGCTTTTAAGCTGTTATTTGCATGTAACACACGTTTTAACCACTATTGCAGTGTCAGTTGTCAAATAAGCTGCATTCTTCAATGTCCCATCGATATCATCACATTTAAGTCATAAAATCACTCTGGAGTGGATCTTCTGTCGTTTCAGTGTGATTCCAGTGTCTTTGAACACAAAATGGCGTCTAAACATCAAATAAGTGCAAAACATTGCTTTTACAAGTTTAATGTGGGGAAAAGGCTGTAATAGCTGTTTCACGCAGGGAAGAGGCTTTTAAGCTGTTATTTGCATGTAACACACGTTTTAACCACTATTGCAGTGTCAGTTGTCAAATAAGCTGCATTCTTCAATGTCCCATCGATATCATCACATTTAAGTCATAAAAGCACTCTGGAGTGGATCATCTGTCGTTTCAGTGTGATTCCAGTGTCTTTGAACACAAAATGGCGTCTAAACATCAAATAAGTGCAAAACAATGCTTTTACAAGTTTAATGTGGGGAAAAGGCTGTAATAGCTGTTTCACGCAGGGAAGAGGCTTTTAAGCTGTTATTTGCATGTAACACACGTTTTAACCACTATTGCAGTGTCAGTTGTCAAATAAGCTGCATTCTTCAATGTCCCATCGATATCATCACATTTAAGTCATAAAAGCACTCTGGAGTGGATCATCTGTCGTTTCAGTGTGATTCCAGTGTCTTTGAACACAAAATGGCGTCTAAACATCAAATAAGTCCAAAACAATGCTTTTACAAGTTTAATGTGGGGAAAAGGCTGTAATAGCTGTTTCACGCAGGGAAGAGGCTTTTAAGCTGTTATTTGCATGTAACACACGTTTTAACCACTATTGCAGTGTCAGTTGTCAAATAAGCTGCTTTCTTCAATGTCCCATCGATATCATCACATTTAAGTCATAAAAGCACTCTGGAGTGGATCTTCTGTCGTTTCAGTGTGATTCCAGTGTCTTTGAACACAAAATGGCGTCTAAACATCAAATAAGTGCAAAACAATGCTTTTACAAGTTTAATGTGGGGAAAAGGCTGTAATAGCTGTTTCACGCAGGGAAGAGGCTTTTAAGCTGTTATTTGCATGTAACACACGTTTTAACCACTATTGCAGTGTCAGCTGTCAAATAAGCTGCATTCTTCAATGTCCCATCGATATCATCACATTTAAGTCATAAAAGCACTCTGGAGTGGATCTTCTGTCGTTTCAGTGTGATTCCAGTGTCTTTGAACACAAAATGGCGTCTAAACATCAAATAAGTGCAAAACAATGCTTTTACAAGTTTAATGTGGGGAAAAGGCTGTAATAGCTGTTTCACGCAGGGAAGAGGCTTTTAAGCTGTTATTTGCATGTAACACACGTTTTAACCACTATTGCAGTGTCAGCTGTCAAATAAGCTGCATTCTTCAATGTCCCATCGATATCATCACATTTAAGTCATAAAAGCACTCTGGAGTGGATCTTCTGTCGTTTCAGTGTGATTCCAGTGTCTTTGAACACAGAATGGCGTCTAAACATCAAATAAGTGCAAAACAATGCTTTTACAAGTTTAATGTGGGGAAAAGGCTGTAATAGCTGTTTCACGCAGGGAAGAGGCTTTTAAGCTGTTATTTGCATGTAACACACGTTTTAACCACTATTGCAGTGTCAGTTGTCAAATAAGCTGCATTCTTCAATGTCCCATCGATATCATCACATTTAAGTCATAAAAGCACTCTGGAGTGGATCATCTGTCGTTTCAGTGTGATTCCAGTGTCTTTGAACACAAAATGGCGTCTAAACATCAAATAAGTGCAAAACAATGCTTTTACAAGTTTAATGTGGGGAAAAGGCTGTAATAGCTGTTTCACGCAGGGAAGAGGCTTTTAAGCTGTTATTTGCATGTAACACACGTTTTAACCACTATTGCAGTGTCAGCTGTCAAATAAGCTGCATTCTTCAATGTCCCATCGATATCATCACATTTAAGTCATAAAAGCACTCTGGAGTGGATCTTCTGTCGTTTCAGTGTGATTCCAGTGTCTTTGAACACAGAATGGCGTCTAAACATCAAATAAGTGCAAAACAATGCTTTTACAAGTTTAATGTGGGGAAAAGGCTGTAATAGCTGTTTCACGCAGGGAAGAGGCTTTTAAGCTGTTATTTGCATGTAACACACGTTTTAACCACTATTGCAGTGTCAGTTGTCAAATAAGCTGCATTCTTCAATGTCCCATCGATATCATCACATTTAAGTCATAAAAGCACTCTGGAGTGGATCATCTGTCGTTTCAGTGTGATTCCAGTGTCTTTGAACACAAAATGGCGTCTAAACATCAAATAAGTCCAAAACAATGCTTTTACAAGTTTAATGTGGGGAAAAGGCTGTAATAGCTGTTTCACGCAGGGAAGAGGCTTTTAAGCTGTTATTTGCATGTAACACACGTTTTAACCACTATTGCAGTGTCAGTTGTCAAATAAGCTGCTTTCTTCAATGTCCCATCGATATCATCACATTTAAGTCATAAAAGCACTCTGGAGTGGATCTTCTGTCGTTTCAGTGTGATTCCAGTGTCTTTGAACACAAAATGGCGTCTAAACATCAAATAAGTGCAAAACAATGCTTTTACAAGTTTAATGTGGGGAAAAGGCTGTAATAGCTGTTTCACGCAGGGAAGAGGCTTTTAAGCTGTTATTTGCATGTAACACACGTTTTAACCACTATTGCAGTGTCAGCTGTCAAATAAGCTGCATTCTTCAATGTCCCATCGATATCATCACATTTAAGTCATAAAAGCACTCTGGAGTGGATCTTCTGTCGTTTCAGTGTGATTCCAGTGTCTTTGAACACAAAATGGCGTCTAAACATCAAATAAGTGCAAAACAATGCTTTTACAAGTTTAATGTGGGGAAAAGGCTGTAATAGCTGTTTCACGCAGGGAAGAGGCTTTTAAGCTGTTATTTGCATGTAACACACGTTTTAACCACTATTGCAGTGTCAGTTGTCAAATAAGCTGCATTCTTCAATGTCCCATCGATATCATCACATTTAAGTCATAAAAGCACTCTGGAGTGGATCATCTGTCGTTTCAGTGTGATTCCAGTGTCTTTGAACACAAAATGGCGTCTAAACATCAAATAAGTCCAAAACAATGCTTTTACAAGTTTAATGTGGGGAAAAGGCTGTAATAGCTGTTTCACGCAGGGAAGAGGCTTTTAAGCTGTTATTTGCATGTAACACACGTTTTAACCACTATTGCAGTGTCAGTTGTCAAATAAGCTGCTTTCTTCAATGTCCCATCGATATCATCACATTTAAGTCATAAAAGCACTCTGGAGTGGATCTTCTGTCGTTTCAGTGTGATTCCAGTGTCTTTGAACACAAAATGGCGTCTAAACATCAAATAAGTGCAAAACAATGCTTTTACAAGTTTAATGTGGGGAAAAGGCTGTAATAGCTGTTTCACGCAGGGAAGAGGCTTTTAAGCTGTTATTTGCATGTAACACACGTTTTAACCACTATTGCAGTGTCAGCTGTCAAATAAGCTGCATTCTTCAATGTCCCATCGATATCATCACATTTAAGTCATAAAAGCACTCTGGAGTGGATCTTCTGTCGTTTCAGTGTGATTCCAGTGTCTTTGAACACAAAATGGCGTCTAAACATCAAATAAGTGCAAAACAATGCTTTTACAAGTTTAATGTGGGGAAAAGGCTGTAATAGCTGTTTCACGCAGGGAAGAGGCTTTTAAGCTGTTATTTGCATGTAACACACGTTTTAACCACTATTGCAGTGTCAGTTGTCAAATAAGCTGCATTCTTCAATGTCCCATCGATATCATCACATTTAAGTCATAAAAGCACTCTGGAGTGGATCTTCTGTCGTTTCAGTGTGATTCCAGTGTCTTTGAACACAAAATGGCGTCTAAACATCAAATAAGTGCAAAACAATGCTTTTACAAGTTTAATGTGGGGAAAAGGCTGTAATAGCTGTTTCACGCAGGGAAGAGGCTTTTAAGCTGTTATTTGCATGTAACACACGTTTTAACCACTATTGCAGTGTCAGTTGTCAAATAAGCTGCATTCTTCAATGTCCCATCGATATCATCACATTTAAGTCATAAAAGCACTCTGGAGTGGATCATCTGTCGTTTCAGTGTGATTCCAGTGTCTTTGAACACAAATGGCGTCTAAACATCAAATAAGTCCAAAACAATGCTTTTACAAGTTTAATGTGGGGAAAAGGCTGTAATAGCTGTTTCACGCAGGGAAGAGGCTTTTAAGCTGTTATTTGCATGTAACACACGTTTTAACCACTATTGCAGTGTCAGTTGTCAAATAAGCTGCTTTCTTCAATGTCCCATCGATATCATCACATTTAAGTCATAAAAGCACTCCGGAGTGGATCTTCTGTCGTTTCAGTGTGATTCCAGTGTCTTTGAACACAAAATGGCGTCTAAACATCAAATAAGTGCAAAACAATGCTTTTACAAGTTTAATGTGGGGAAAAGGCTGTAATAGCTGTTTCACGCAGGGAAGAGGCTTTTAAGCTGTTATTTGCATGTAACACACGTTTTAACCACTATTGCAGTGTCAGCTGTCAAATAAGCTGCATTCTTCAATGTCCCATCGATATCATCACATTTAAGTCATAAAAGCACTCTGGAGTGGATCTTCTGTCGTTTCAGTGTGATTCCAGTGTCTTTGAACACAGAATGGCGTCTAAACATCAAATAAGTGCAAAACAATGCTTTTACAAGTTTAATGTGGGGAAAAGGCTGTAATAGCTGTTTCACGCAGGGAAGAGGCTTTTAAGCTGTTATTTGCATGTAACACACGTTTTAACCACTATTGCAGTGTCAGTTGTCAAATAAGCTGCATTCTTCAATGTCCCATCGATATCATCACATTTAAGTCATAAAAGCACTCTGGAGTGGATCTTCTGTCGTTTCAGTGTGATTCCAGTGTCTTTGAACACAAAATGGCGTCTAAACATCAAATAAGTGCAAAACAATGCTTTTACAAGTTTAATGTGGGGAAAAGGCTGTAATAGCTGTTTCACGCAGGGAAGAGG
The DNA here is from genome assembly GCF_963514095.1 of Eutrigla gurnardus. NCBI lineage: Eukaryota > Metazoa > Chordata > Actinopteri > Perciformes > Triglidae > Eutrigla > Eutrigla gurnardus. The sequence goes on from NW_028155490.1 coordinate 128,768, forward strand.
CTTTTAAGCTGTTATTTGCATGTAACACACGTTTTAACCACTATTGCAGTGTCAGTTGTCAAATAAGCTGCATTCTTCAATGTCCCATCGATATCATCACATTTAAGTCATAAAAGCACTCTGGAGTGGATCATCTGTCGTTTCAGTGTGATTCCAGTGTCTTTGAACACAAAATGGCGTCTAAACATCAAATAAGTGCAAAACAATGCTTTTACAAGTTTAATGTGGGGAAAAGGCTGTAATAGCTGTTTCACGCAGGGAAGAGGCTTTTAAGCTGTTATTTGCATGTAACACACGTTTTAACCACTATTGCAGTGTCAGTTGTCAAATAAGCTGCATTCTTCAATGTCCCATCGATATCATCACATTTAAGTCATAAAAGCACTCTGGAGTGGATCTTCTGTCGTTTCAGTGTGATTCCAGTGTCTTTGAACACAAAATGGCGTCTAAACATCAAATAAGTGCAAAACAATGCTTTTACAAGTTTAATGTGGGGAAAAGGCTGTAATAGCTGTTTCACGCAGGGAAGAGGCTTTTAAGCTGTTATTTGCATGTAACACACGTTTTAACCACTATTGCAGTGTCAGTTGTCAAATAAGCTGCATTCTTCAATGTCCCATCGATATCATCACATTTAAGTCATAAAATCACTCTGGAGTGGATCTTCTGTCGTTTCAGTGTGATTCCAGTGTCTTTGAACACAAAATGGCGTCTAAACATCAAATAAGTGCAAAACATTGCTTTTACAAGTTTAATGTGGGGAAAAGGCTGTAATAGCTGTTTCACGCAGGGAAGAGGCTTTTAAGCTGTTATTTGCATGTAACACACGTTTTAACCACTATTGCAGTGTCAGTTGTCAAATAAGCTGCATTCTTCAATGTCCCATCGATATCATCACATTTAAGTCATAAAAGCACTCTGGAGTGGATCATCTGTCGTTTCAGTGTGATTCCAGTGTCTTTGAACACAAAATGGCGTCTAAACATCAAATAAGTGCAAAACAATGCTTTTACAAGTTTAATGTGGGGAAAAGGCTGTAATAGCTGTTTCACGCAGGGAAGAGGCTTTTAAGCTGTTATTTGCATGTAACACACGTTTTAACCACTATTGCAGTGTCAGTTGTCAAATAAGCTGTATTCTTCAATGTCCCATCGATATCATCACATTTAAGTCATAAAAGCACTCTGGAGTGGATCATCTGTCGTTTCAGTGTGATTCCAGTGTCTTTGAACACAAAATGGCGTCTAAACATCAAATAAGTCCAAAACAATGCTTTTACAAGTTTAATGTGGGGAAAAGGCTGTAATAGCTGTTTCACGCAGGGAAGAGGCTTTTAAGCTGTTATTTGCATGTAACACACGTTTTAACCACTATTGCAGTGTCAGTTGTCAAATAAGCTGCTTTCTTCAATGTCCCATCGATATCATCACATTTAAGTCATAAAAGCACTCTGGAGTGGATCTTCTGTCGTTTCAGTGTGATTCCAGTGTCTTTGAACACAAAATGGCGTCTAAACATCAAATAAGTGCAAAACAATGCTTTTACAAGTACAATGTGGGGAAAAGGCTGTAATAGCTGTTTCACGCAGGGAAGAGGCTTTTAAGCTGTTATTTGCATGTAACACACGTTTTAACCACTATTGCAGTGTCAGCTGTCAAATAAGCTGCATTCTTCAATGTCCCATCGATATCATCACATTTAAGTCATAAAAGCACTCTGGAGTGGATCTTCTGTCGTTTCAGTGTGATTCCAGTGTCTTTGAACACAAAATGGCGTCTAAACATCAAATAAGTGCAAAACAATGCTTTTACAAGTTTAATGTGGGGAAAAGGCTGTAATAGCTGTTTCACGCAGGGAAGAGGCTTTTAAGCTGTTATTTGCATGTAACACACGTTTTAACCACTATTGCAGTGTCAGCTGTCAAATAAGCTGCATTCTTCAATGTCCCATCGATATCATCACATTTAAGTCATAAAAGCACTCTGGAGTGGATCTTCTGTCGTTTCAGTGTGATTCCAGTGTCTTTGAACACAGAATGGCGTCTAAACATCAAATAAGTGCAAAACAATGCTTTTACAAGTTTAATGTGGGGAAAAGGCTGTAATAGCTGTTTCACGCAGGGAAGAGGCTTTTAAGCTGTTATTTGCATGTAACACACGTTTTAACCACTATTGCAGTGTCAGTTGTCAAATAAGCTGCATTCTTCAATGTCCCATCGATATCATCACATTTAAGTCATAAAAGCACTCTGGAGTGGATCATCTGTCGTTTCAGTGTGATTCCAGTGTCTTTGAACACAAAATGGCGTCTAAACATCAAATAAGTGCAAAACAATGCTTTTACAAGTTTAATGTGGGGAAAAGGCTGTAATAGCTGTTTCACGCAGGGAAGAGGCTTTTAAGCTGTTATTTGCATGTAACACACGTTTTAACCACTATTGCAGTGTCAGTTGTCAAATAAGCTGCATTCTTCAATGTCCCATCGATATCATCACATTTAAGTCATAAAAGCACTCTGGAGTGGATCATCTGTCGTTTCAGTGTGATTCCAGTGTCTTTGAACACAAAATGGCGTCTAAACATCAAATAAGTGCAAAACAATGCTTTTACAAGTTTAATGTGGGGAAAAGGCTGTAATAGCTGTTTCACGCAGGGAAGAGGCTTTTAAGCTGTTATTTGCATGTAACACACGTTTTAACCACTATTGCAGTGTCAGTTGTCAAATAAGCTGCATTCTTCAATGTCCCATCGATATCATCACATTTAAGTCATAAAAGCACTCTGGAGTGGATCATCTGTCGTTTCAGTGTGATTCCAGTGTCTTTGAACACAAAATGGCGTCTAAACATCAAATAAGTGCAAAACAATGCTTTTACAAGTTTAATGTGGGGAAAAGGCTGTAATAGCTGTTTCACGCAGGGAAGAGGCTTTTAAGCTGTCATTTGCATGTAACACACGTTTTAACCACTATTGCAGTGTCAGTTGTCAAATAAGCTGCATTCTTCAATGTCCCATCGATATCATCACATTTAAGTCATAAAAGCACTCTGGAGTGGATCATCTGTCGTTTCAGTGTGATTCCAGTGTCTTTGAACACAAAATGGCGTCTAAACATCAAATAAGTCCAAAACAATGCTTTTACAAGTTTAATGTGGGGAAAAGGCTGTAATAGCTGTTTCACGCAGGGAAGAGGCTTTTAAGCTGTTATTTGCATGTAACACACGTTTTAACCACTATTGCAGTGTCAGCTGTCAAATAAGCTGCATTCTTCAATGTCCCATCGATATCATCACATTTAAGTCATAAAAGCACTCTGGAGTGGATCTTCTGTCGTTTCAGTGTGATTCCAGTGTCTTTGAACACAGAATGGCGTCTAAACATCAAATAAGTGCAAAACAATGCTTTTACAAGTTTAATGTGGGGAAAAGGCTGTAATAGCTGTTTCACGCAGGGAAGAGGCTTTTAAGCTGTTATTTGCATGTAACACACGTTTTAACCACTATTGCAGTGTCAGTTGTCAAATAAGCTGCATTCTTCAATGTCCCATCGATATCATCACATTTAAGTCATAAAAGCACTCTGGAGTGGATCATCTGTCGTTTCAGTGTGATTCCAGTGTCTTTGAACACAAAATGGCGTCTAAACATCAAATAAGTGCAAAACAATGCTTTTACAAGTTTAATGTGGGGAAAAGGCTGTAATAGCTGTTTCACGCAGGGAAGAGGCTTTTAAGCTGTTATTTGCATGTAACACACGTTTTAACCACTATTGCAGTGTCAGTTGTCAAATAAGCTGCTTTCTTCAATGTCCCATCGATATCATCACATTTAAGTCATAAAAGCACTCCGGAGTGGATCTTCTGTCGTTTCAGTGTGATTCCAGTGTCTTTGAACACAAAATGGCGTCTAAACATCAAATAAGTGCAAAACATTGCTTTTACAAGTTTAATGTGGGGAAAAGGCTGTAATAGCTGTTTCACGCAGGGAAGAGGCTTTTAAGCTGTTATTTGCATGTAACACACGTTTTAACCACTATTGCAGTGTCAGTTGTCAAATAAGCTGCATTCTTCAATGTCCCATCGATATCATCACATTTAAGTCATAAAAGCACTCTGGAGTGGATCATCTGTCGTTTCAGTGTGATTCCAGTGTCTTTGAACACAAAATGGCGTCTAAACATCAAATAAGTGCAAAACAATGCTTTTACAAGTTTAATGTGGGGAAAAGGCTGTAATAGCTGTTTCACGCAGGGAAGAGGCTTTTAAGCTGTTATTTGCATGTAACACACGTTTTAACCACTATTGCAGTGTCAGTTGTCAAATAAGCTGCATTCTTCAATGTCCCATCGATATCATCACATTTAAGTCATAAAAGCACTCTGGAGTGGATCATCTGTCGTTTCAGTGTGATTCCAGTGTCTTTGAACACAAAATGGCGTCTAAACATCAAATAAGTCCAAAACAATGCTTTTACAAGTTTAATGTGGGGAAAAGGCTGTAATAGCTGTTTCACGCAGGGAAGAGGCTTTTAAGCTGTTATTTGCATGTAACACACGTTTTAACCACTATTGCAGTGTCAGTTGTCAAATAAGCTGCTTTCTTCAATGTCCCATCGATATCATCACATTTAAGTCATAAAAGCACTCTGGAGTGGATCTTCTGTCGTTTCAGTGTGATTCCAGTGTCTTTGAACACAAAATGGCGTCTAAACATCAAATAAGTGCAAAACAATGCTTTTACAAGTTTAATGTGGGGAAAAGGCTGTAATAGCTGTTTCACGCAGGGAAGAGGCTTTTAAGCTGTTATTTGCATGTAACACACGTTTTAACCACTATTGCAGTGTCAGCTGTCAAATAAGCTGCATTCTTCAATGTCCCATCGATATCATCACATTTAAGTCATAAAAGCACTCTGGAGTGGATCTTCTGTCGTTTCAGTGTGATTCCAGTGTCTTTGAACACAAAATGGCGTCTAAACATCAAATAAGTGCAAAACAATGCTTTTACAAGTTTAATGTGGGGAAAAGGCTGTAATAGCTGTTTCACGCAGGGAAGAGGCTTTTAAGCTGTTATTTGCATGTAACACACGTTTTAACCACTATTGCAGTGTTAGCTGTCAAATAAGCTGCATTCTTCAATGTCCCATCGATATCATCACATTTAAGTCATAAAAGCACTCTGGAGTGGATCTTCTGTCGTTTCAGTGTGATTCCAGTGTCTTTGAACACAGAATGGCGTCTAAACATCAAATAAGTGCAAAACAATGCTTTTACAAGTTTAATGTGGGGAAAAGGCTGTAATAGCTGTTTCACGCAGGGAAGAGGCTTTTAAGCTGTTATTTGCATGTAACACACGTTTTAACCACTATTGCAGTGTCAGTTGTCAAGTAAGCTGCATTCTTCAATGTCCCATCGATATCATCACATTTAAGTCATAAAAGCACTCTGGAGTGGATCTTCTGTCGTTTCAGTGTGATTCCAGTGTCTTTGAACACAGAATGGCGTCTAAACATCAAATAAGTGCAAAACAATGCTTTTACAAGTTTAATGTGGGGAAAAGGCTGTAATAGCTGTTTCACGCAGGGAAGAGGCTTTTAAGCTGTTATTTGCATGTAACACACGTTTTAACCACTATTGCAGTGTCAGTTGTCAAGTAAGCTGCATTCTTCAATGTCCCATCGATATCATCACATTTAAGTCATAAAAGCACTCTGGAGTGGATCTTCTGTCGTTTCAGTGTGATTCCAGTGTCTTTGAACACAAAATGGCGTCTAAACATCAAATAAGTGCAAAACAATGCTTTTACAAGTTTAATGTGGGGAAAAGGCTGTAATAGCTGTTTCACGCAGGGAAGAGGCTTTTAAGCTGTTATTTGCATGTAACACACGTTTTAACCACTATTGCAGTGTCAGTTGTCAAATAAGCTGCATTCTTCAATGTCCCATCGATATCATCACATTTAAGTCATAAAAGCACTCTGGAGTGGATCTTCTGTCGTTTCAGTGTGATTCCAGTGTCTTTGAACACAGAATGGCGTCTAAACATCAAATAAGTGCAAAACAATGCTTTTACAAGTTTAATGTGGGGAAAAGGCTGTAATAGCTGTTTCACGCAGGGAAGAGGCTTTTAAGCTGTTATTTGCATGTAACACACGTTTTAACCACTATTGCAGTGTCAGTTGTCAATAAGCTGCATTCTTCAATGTCCCATCGATATCATCACATTTAAGTCATAAAAGCACTCTGGAGTGGATCTTCTGTCGTTTCAGTGTGATTCCAGTGTCTTTGAACACAGAATGGCGTCTAAACATCAAATAAGTGCAAAACAATGCTTTTACAAGTTTAATGTGGGGAAAAGGCTGTAATAGCTGTTTCACGCAGGGAAGAGGCTTTTAAGCTGTTATTTGCATGTAACACACGTTTTAACCACTATTGCAGTGTCAGTTGTCAAATAAGCTGCATTCTTCAATGTCCCATCGATATCATCACATTTAAGTCATAAAAGCACTCTGGAGTGGATCATCTGTCGTTTCAGTGTGATTCCAGTGTCTTTGAACACAAAATGGCGTCTAAACATCAAATAAGTGCAAAACAATGCTTTTACAAGTTTAATGTGGGGAAAAGGCTGTAATAGCTGTTTCACGCAGGGAAGAGGCTTTTAAGCTGTTATTTGCATGTAACACACGTTTTAACCACTATTGCAGTGTCAGTTGTCAAATAAGCTGCATTCTTCAATGTCCCATCGATATCATCACATTTAAGTCATAAAAGCACTCTGGAGTGGATCTTCTGTCGTTTCAGTGTGATTCCAGTGTCTTTGAACACAAAATGGCGTCTAAACATCAAATAAGTGCAAAACAATGCTTTTACAAGTTTAATGTGGGGAAAAGGCTGTAATAGCTGTTTCACGCAGGGAAGAGGCTTTTAAGCTGTTATTTGCATGTAACACACGTTTTAACCACTATTGCAGTGTCAGCTGTCAAATAAGCTGCATTCTTCAATGTCCCATCGATATCATCACATTTAAGTCATAAAAGCACTCTGGAGTGGATCTTCTGTCGTTTCAGTGTGATTCCAGTGTCTTTGAACACAGAATGGCGTCTAAACATCAAATAAGTGCAAAACAATGCTTTTACAAGTTTAATGTGGGGAAAAGGCTGTAATAGCTGTTTCACGCAGGGAAGAGGCTTTTAAGCTGTTATTTGCATGTAACACACGTTTTAACCACTATTGCAGTGTCAGTTGTCAAGTAAGCTGCATTCTTCAATGTCCCATCGATATCATCACATTTAAGTCATAAAAGCACTCTGGAGTGGATCTTCTGTCGTTTCAGTGTGATTCCAGTGTCTTTGAACACAGAATGGCGTCTAAACATCAAATAAGTGCAAAACAATGCTTTTACAAGTTTAATGTGGGGAAAAGGCTGTAATAGCTGTTTCACGCAGGGAAGAGGCTTTTAAGCTGTTATTTGCATGTAACACACGTTTTAACCACTATTGCAGTGTCAGTTGTCAAGTAAGCTGCATTCTTCAATGTCCCATCGATATCATCACATTTAAGTCATAAAAGCACTCTGGAGTGGATCTTCTGTCGTTTCAGTGTGATTCCAGTGTCTTTGAACACAGAATGGCGTCTAAACATCAAATAAGTGCAAAACAATGCTTTTACAAGTTTAATGTGGGGAAAAGGCTGTAATAGCTGTTTCACGCAGGGAAGAGGCTTTTAAGCTGTTATTTGCATGTAACACACGTTTTAACCACTATTGCAGTGTCAGTTGTCAAGTAAGCTGCATTCTTCAATGTCCCATCGATATCATCACATTTAAGTCATAAAAGCACTCTGGAGTGGATCTTCTGTCGTTTCAGTGTGATTCCAGTGTCTTTGAACACAGAATGGCGTCTAAACATCAAATAAGTGCAAAACAATGCTTTTACAAGTTTAATGTGGGGAAAAGGCTGTAATAGCTGTTTCACGCAGGGAAGAGGCTTTTAAGCTGTTATTTGCATGTAACACACGTTTTAACCACTATTGCAGTGTCAGTTGTCAAGTAAGCTGCATTCTTCAATGTCCCATCGATATCATCACATTTAAGTCATAAAAGCACTCTGGAGTGGATCTTCTGTCGTTTCAGTGTGATTCCAGTGTCTTTGAACACAAAATGGCGTCTAAACATCAAATAAGTGCAAAACAATGCTTTTACAAGTTTAATGTGGGGAAAAGGCTGTAATAGCTGTTTCACGCAGGGAAGAGGCTTTTAAGCTGTTATTTGCATGTAACACACGTTTTAACCACTATTGCAGTGTCAGTTGTCAAATAAGCTGCATTCTTCAATGTCCCATCGATATCATCACATTTAAGTCATAAAAGCACTCTGGAGTGGATCATCTGTCGTTTCAGTGTGATTCCAGTGTCTTTGAACACAAAATGGCGTCTAAACATCAAATAAGTGCAAAACAATGCTTTTACAAGTTTAATGTGGGGAAAAGGCTGTAATAGCTGTTTCACGCAGGGAAGAGGCTTTTAAGCTGTTATTTGCATGTAACACACGTTTTAACCACTATTGCAGTGTCAGTTGTCAAATAAGCTGCATTCTTCAATGTCCCATCGATATCATCACATTTAAGTCATAAAAGCACTCTGAGTGGATCATCTGTCGTTTCAGTGTGATTCCAGTGTCTTTGAACACAAAATGGCGTCTAAACATCAAATAAGTGCAAAACAATGCTTTTACAAGTTTAATGTGGGGAAAAGGCTGTAATAGCTGTTTCACGCAGGGAAGAGGCTTTTAAGCTGTTATTTGCATGTAACACACGTTTTAACCACTATTGCAGTGTCAGTTGTCAAATAAGCTGCATTCTTCAATGTCCCATCGATATCATCACATTTAAGTCATAAAAGCACTCTGGAGTGGATCTTCTGTCGTTTCAGTGTGATTCCAGTGTCTTTGAACACAGAATGGCGTCTAAACATCAAATAAGTGCAAAACAATGCTTTTACAAGTTTAATGTGGGGAAAAGGCTGTAATAGCTGTTTCACGCAGGGAAGAGGCTTTTAAGCTGTTATTTGCATGTAACACACGTTTTAACCACTATTGCAGTGTCAGTTGTCAAGTAAGCTGCATTCTTCAATGTCCCATCGATATCATCACATTTAAGTCATAAAAGCACTCTGGAGTGGATCTTCTGTCGTTTCAGTGTGATTCCAGTGTCTTTGAACACAGAATGGCGTCTAAACATCAAATAAGTGCAAAACAATGCTTTTACAAGTTTAATGTGGGGAAAAGGCTGTAATAGCTGTTTCACGCAGGAAGAGGCTTTTAAGCTGTTATTTGCATGTAACACACGTTTTAACCACTATTGCAGTGTCAGTTGTCAAGTAAGCTGCATTCTTCAATGTCCCATCGATATCATCACATTTAAGTCATAAAAGCACTCTGGAGTGGATCTTCTGTCGTTTCAGTGTGATTCCAGTGTCTTTGAACACAAAATGGCGTCTAAACATCAAATAAGTGCAAAACAATGCTTTTACAAGTTTAATGTGGGGAAAAGGCTGTAATAGCTGTTTCACGCAGGGAAGAGGCTTTTAAGCTGTTATTTGCATGTAACACACGTTTTAACCACTATTGCAGTGTCAGTTGTCAAATAAGCTGCATTCTTCAATGTCCCATCGATATCATCACATTTAAGTCATAAAAGCACTCTGGAGTGGATCATCTGTCGTTTCAGTGTGATTCCAGTGTCTTTGAACACAAAATGGCGTCTAAACATCAAATAAGGTGCAAAACAATGCTTTTACAAGTTTAATGTGGGGAAAAGGCTGTAATAGCTGTTTCACGCAGGGAAGAGGCTTTTAAGCTGTTATTTGCATGTAACACACGTTTTAACCACTATTGCAGTGTCAGTTGTCAAATAAGCTGCATTCTTCAATGTCCCATCGATATCATCACATTTAAGTCATAAAAGCACTCTGGAGTGGATCATCTGTCGTTTCAGTGTGATTCCAGTGTCTTTGAACACAAAATGGCGTCTAAACATCAAATAAG